>NC_064811.1:163094798-163287527 GCF_023721935.1 Panthera uncia | reverse complement strand
ACATATCATTTACAAATATCTTTTCCCATTCAATAGGCTTCCTTTTCATTTTGTTGATGATTCCCTTTGCTGTGCAAAAGCTTTTTATTTTGGTAGTTATTTTTGTTTTGTTTCCCTTGCCAGAGGAGACATATTCAGAAAAATACTACTAAGACTGATCTCCAGATTTAATGCCTATGTTTTCTTCTGGGAGCTTTATGGTTTCAGTATTATATTTAGGTCTTTAATGCACTTTGAGTTTGTTTTTGTATATGACGTAAGAAAATGGTCTAGTTTCATTCTTTTGTATATAGCTGTCCAGTTTTCCCAAAACCATTTATTGAAAAGATTGTCTTTTCCCCATTGTATTTTCTTGTCTCTTTTCTGGAAGATTAATTGATCATGTAACTGGGGGTTTATTTCCAGGCTCCTGTCTTCTGTTCATTGATCTATTTTGTGCCAGTACCACACTGTTTTGCTTACTACAGCGTTGTAGCATATCTTGAAATCTGGGATTGTGATACCTCTAAGCTTTGTTCTTAATCAAGAATGCCATTTGGGGTCTTTTCTGGTACCATAAAAATTTCAGTATTATTTGTTCTAGTACTGTAAAAAAGGCTATTGGTATTCTCCTCCCTAATTTTATTTATATTATTAAAAAATTTTAAATCCAAGTTAGTTAACATACAGTCTAATAACGGTTTCAGGACTATAATTTGTGGTTCATCATTTACATATAACACCCAGTGCTCATCCCAACAAGTGCCCTCCTTAATGCCCATCGCCCATTTAGCCCATTCCCCCACCAAACACCCCTCTGGCAACCCTCAGCTTGTTTTCTGTATTTAAGAGTCTCTTATGATTTGCCTCCCTTTCTGTTTGTATCTTATTTTTCCTACTTTTCCCCTAGGTTCATCTGTTTTGTTTCTTGAATTTCACATATGAGTGAAATCATACATTTATCTTTCTCTAACTTATTTCACTTAACATAATACACTCCAGTTCAATCCATGTTGTTGCAAATGGCAAGATTTCATTCTTTTTGATTGCCAAGTAACATTCCGTTCTATGTATATATATGTATGTATGTATGTATGTATGTGTGTGTGTATATATATATATATATATATGTATACCCAAAGGTGTATGTATATATGTATATACACACACACATATATACACAACATACATATACATATACACAACATACATATACATATATATACAACATGCATGTATATGTATATACATATATATACACACACATTTACATACACACACACACACACACACACACACGATGTCTTTATCCATTCATCAGTTGATGGATATTTAGGCTCTTTCCATAATTTGGCTATTGTTGATAGTGCTGCTATAAATATTAGGGTGCATGTGACCCTGTGAATCAGCATTTTTGTATCCTTTGGGTAAACCTAGTAGTATAATTACTGGATCACAGGGTAGTTCTATTTTTAATTTTTTGAGGAACCTCCATACTGTACTCCAGGGTGGCTGCACCAGTTTGCATGCCCATCAACAGTGCAAAAGTGTTCCCCTTTCTCCAAATCCTTGTCAACATCTGTTGTTTCCTGAGTTATTAATTTTAGCCATTCTGACAGGCATGAGGTAGTATCTCATTGTGGTTTTGATTTGTATTTCCCTGATGATGACTGATGTTGAGCATCTTTAAATGTGTCTGTTAGCCAATTGGATGTCTTTTTGGGAAAAGTGTCTGTTCATGTCTTCTGCCCATTTCTTCACTGGATTATTTGTATTCCTGGTGTTGAATTCGGTAAGTTCTTTATAGATTTTGGATACTAACCCTTTATCTAATATGTCATTTGCAAATGTCTTCTCTCATTCTGTAGAGTGCCTTTTAATTTTGTTGATTTTTTTCCTTCACTGTATAGAAGCTTTTTATCTTGAGGTATTATTGCTTTTGTCTCCCTTGTCTCTAGAGACATGTCTAGTAAGAAGTTGATGTGGCCAAAGTCAAAGGGGTTGTTGCCTGTTTTCACCTCTAAGATTTGGATGATTTCCTGTCTTACATTTAAGCCTTTCATCCATTTTGAGTTTATTTTTGTGTATGGTGTAAGAAAGTGGTCCAGGTTCATTCTTCTGCATGTCACTGTCCAGTTTTCCCAACATCATTTGCTGAAGAGACTTTTTCCATTCTTTCCTGCTTTGTTGATCTAAGGGAAACTGGATGTAACTTCATTCAGGTTTCATTCTGTTTGCTGGTTTGTTTATTTGTTTGTTCTTTGCTTCTGTTTTTGCTTAAATTGTTTTTTTTCTTTCTTTTATTTCTCTTTCTTGGATACAGAAAAAGCAAATTCTTTTTTATTTTTTGTTTTTGAATTTTGAAAAATTCTATTTTATTCTACTATTAATTTTTTATTTAAAAATTTTTAAAACTTTTTTTAACTGCTGTTTCTCTTTTTTCCCTTATTCTTCAAGATTCTTTCAACAAGCAAACTGAAACACACCTAGGATCTAGCTTCCTTATTTGTTTTTTATTTTGTGTTTAATTTTTTAATTTTAATTTTTTACTTTATTAATTTTTTTCTTCCAAAATGACAAGACACAGTATTTCACCCCAAAAGAAAGAACAGGAAGAAATGATGGCCAGGGATTTAATCAACGCAGATATAAGTAAGATGTCTGAACTAGAATTTAAGACCACGATTAAAAGAATACTACATGGGGTTGAAAGAAGCATAGAAGACACCACAGAATCTCTTTATGTGGAGTTTAAAGAACTAAAAACTAGTCAGGCTGAAATTAAAAGTGCTATAACCAGCAGAGCAGTGAATCAGTGATATACAAGATATAATCATGGAAAATAATGAAGCAGAAAAAAAAGAGGGAAACTAAGGCAAAAGATCATGATACAAGACTTAGAGAACTCAGTGACTTATTTAAAAAGGAATAACATCTGAATCATAGGAGCCCCAGAAAATGAAGAGAGAGAAAAAGGAGCAGAAGGTTTATGTGAGCAAATTATAGCAGAAAACTTTCCTAATCTGGGGAAGACACAGATATCAAAATCCAGGAAGCACAGAGAACTCCCATTAGATTCAACAAAAACCAACCATCACCAAGGCATATCACAGTCAAATTCACAAAAACACAGACAAGGAAAAAATCCTGAAAGCAGCAATGGAAAAAAGTCCTTTAACCTACATGGGAAGACAGATTAGGTTCTCAGCAGATCTGTCCAGAGAAACCTGGCAGGCCAGAAAGAAGTGGCAGGAAATATTCAAAGTGCAGAATCTGAAAAAATATGCAGCCAAGAATTATTTATCTGGCAAGGCTGTCATTCAGCACAGAAGTAGAGATAAAGAGTTTCCCAGACAAGCAAAGCCAAATGAGTTTGTGACACCTAAACCAGCCCTGCAAGAAATTTTAACAGTGATTCTTTGAGTGAAGAAAAAACAAAAAACAAAGACTGAAAGCAACAAAGACTAGAAATTCAGAACAGAACATCTCCAGAAACGCCAATTCTATAGGCAAACACCAAGTCTACATGACACTAAATTCATATCTCTAAATGTAAATGGACTAAGTGCTCCAATTTCAAGGCATAGGGAAACAGAATGGATAAGACAACAAGACCCATCTGTATGCTGCCTACAAGAGACTCATTTTAGACTAAAGACACCTGCAGATTGAAAGTAAGGGGATAGAGAACCAACTATCATGCTAATGGACATCAAAAGAAAGCAGGAGTAGCCATACTTATATCTCACAAACTAGATTTTATTTTTTTCTTGTTTCAAATTTTTAAATTTTTTAATGTTTATTTTGAAAGAGACAGAGAGTGAGCAGGGGAGAGGCAGTGAGAGAGGGAGGCAAAGAATCCAAAGCAGGCTCCAGGCTTTGAGCTGTCAGCACAAATGCAGGGCTCAAACTCACGGACTGTGAGATCATGATCTGAGCTGAAGTCGGACACTTAACTGACTGAGCCACCCAGACACCCCTCACAAACTAGATTTTAAAACAAAGAGTGTAACAAGAGATGAAGAAGGGCATTATATCATAATTAAGGGGTCCATCCACCAATATCTAACAATTATAAATATTTATGCCTCTGACATGGAAAACCCAAATATATAAATCAATTAATCACAAACATAAAGAAACTCATTGATAATAATACCATAATTGTAGGGGACTTTAACATCCCACTTACAACAATGGACAGATCACCTAAGCTGAAAATCAACAAGGAAACAATGGCTTTGAATGACACACTGAACCAGATGGACTTAACAGATATACTCAGAACATTTCATCCTAACGCAGCAGAATGCACATTCTTCTTGAGTGCACATGGAACATTCTCCAGAACAGATCACATACTGGGTCACAAATCAGCCCTCAATAAGTACAAAAATATCAATATCATACCATGCATATTTACAGATCACAATGCTATGAAACTATTTGGTAAGACCACAAATATTTGGAAATTAAAGAACATCCTACTAAAGAATGAATGGCTTAACCAATACATTAAAGAGGAAATTAAAAAATACATGGAAGCCAATGAAAATGAAAACACAACAGTCTAAAACCTCTGGGATACAGCAAAGGTGGTCATAAAAGGGAAGTATATGACAATCCAAGCTTTCTTAAAGAAGGAAGAAATGTTTCAAATACACAATCTAACCTTACACCTAAAGAAGCTAGAAAAAGAACAACATGTAAAGTCCAAAACCAGCAGAAGGGAAATAATAAAGATCAGAGCAGAAATCAATGATAGTGAAATCAAAAACAAAAAACAAAAAAACAAAACAAAACAACAACAAAAACAAAACACAGTAGAACAGGTCAACGAAACTAGGAGTTGGTTCTTTGAAAAAATTAACAAAATTGATAAGTCCTTAGCCAGACTGATCCAAAAGAAAAAGGACCCAAATAAATAACATCATGTATGAAAGAGGAGACATTATAACCAACACCACAGAAATTCAAACAATAATAAGAGAATATTATGAGCAATTATATGCCAATAAATTGGGCAATCTGGAAGAAATGGACAAATTCCTAGAAACATATAAACTACCAAAACTGAAACAGGAAGAAATAGAAAATTTGAACCCATAACCAGTAAAGAAATTGAATAAGTCATCAAAAATCTCCCAACAAATAAGAGTTCAGGACTGGATGGTTTTCCAGGGGAATTCTACCAAACATTTAAAGAAGAGTTAACACCTATTCTTTCAAAACCGTTCCAAAAAATAGAAATGGAAGGAAAACTTCCAAATTCATTCCATGAGGCCAGCATTACCTTGATTCCAAAACCAAAGACCCACTAAAAAGGAGAACTACAGATCAATTCTCCTGATGAAAATGAATGCAAAAGCTCTCAACAAGATACTAGCCAATGGAATCCAACAATACATTAAGAGAACTATTTACCACAATAAAGTGGGATTTATTCCTCAGCTGCAGGGCTGGTTCCATTTCCACAAATCAATCAACGTGTTACATCATAAGAACCACATGATCCTCTTAATAGATGCAGAAAAAACATTTGACAAATACAGCATCTTTTCTTGACAAAAACACTCAAGAAAAGAGGGACAGAAGGAACATACCTCAAGATCATAAAGGCCATATATGAAATACCCACAACTATATCATCCTCAATGGGGAAAAACCTAGAGCTTTCCCCCTAAGCTCAGGAACACAACAGGGATGTCCACTCTCACCACTGTTGTTCCACACAGTGTTGAAGTCCTACCCTCAATAATCAGACAACAAAAAGAAATAAAAGGCATCCAAATCAGCAAGGAGAAAGTCAAACTTTCACTTTTCACAGAGAACATGATACTCTATGTGAAAAACCTGAAAGACTCCACCAAAAAACTGCAAGAACTGATATTTGAATCCAGCAAAGTCAGAGCATATAAAATTAACATACAGAAATTGGTTGTATTTCTATACACTAATAATGAAGCTGCAGAAAGCGAAATAGAAAAATCAATCCCACTTCCCACTGCAGTGGAAACCATAAAATATCTAGGAATAACCAAATAACCCTAACCAAAGGGGTAGAAGATCTGTACACTGAAAACTATAGAAAGCTTATGAAAGAAATTGAAGAAGACACAAAAAAATGGAAAAAAAAAAACATTCCATGCCAATGGATTGGAACAACAAATATTGTTAAAATGTCAATACTACCTCAAGAAATCTACATATTCAATGCAATCCTTATCGAAATAACACCAGCATTATTCACAGACATACAACAAAGAATTCTAAAATTTGTATGGGATTAGAAAAAACCCTGAATTGCTAAAGTAATGTTGAAACAGAAAACCAGGGACACCTGAGTGACTCATTCAGTTAAGCAAATGACTGTCTCAGATCATGACCTCACAGTTCATGAGTTTGAGCCTTGCATTGGCTAAGCATGAGCCCCGGTTTGGGTGAGCTGAAGCCCTGCTTCAGGTGAGCTCCACTTGTCTTTCTACCTCTCGCTTACTTGCATCCTCTTGTTATAAAGAATAAATATATAAATAAATAAATAAATACACAAATAAATAAATAGCTTTAAAAAAAAAAGTAAAAGAAAAAGAAAACCAAAGCTGGAGGCTTCACAATTTTGGACCTCAAGCTGTACTATAAAGCTGTAACTGTCAAGACAGTATGGTTCTGGCACAAAAACAGACACACAGAACTACTGGTATTTTGATAGGGAATTCATTGAATCTGTAGATTGAATTGAGCCATTGTTTACAAGTAACAATTCTTCCAATCCGTGAGCATTCCATATCTTATTTGTGTCATTCAATTTCTTTCATCTACGTTTTATAGTTTTCAGAGTACAGATCTTTCCTCTTCTTGGTTACATTTATTCATAGGTATTTTATTTTAGTCTTTTTAATGCAATTGCAAATGGGAGTTTTTGAAACAATTTTTCTCTTTCTGGTAGTTTACTAGTATATAGAAACACAATGGATTTTTGTGTATTAATTTTGTATCCTACAACTTTTCTGAACTCATTTATTGGATCCAGTAGTGCTTTGGTGGAGTCTTTAGTGTTTTCTATATTTGCTATCATGTCAATCTGCAAAAAGTGATAGTTTTACTTCTTTCTTACCAAGTAAGATGCCTTTTGTTTTCCTCATCTGATTGTTGTGTCTAATACTGTGAGAATAAAAGTGGCAAGACTGAGAATCCTTGTCTTCTTCCTGATCTCAGAGGCAAAGCTTTCAGCCTCTTACCACTGAGTACCATGTCAATCGTTTGTCAGTATTTGTCATATATGGCCTTTATAAAGTTGAGGGTATATTTCCTACTTAACCACTTTGTTAGAAGTTTTCATCATGAATGGATGTTAACATAAGTTGGAGCATGTCATCACTGCTCAAAATTCTCCAGTGGTTTCTCATCCTTAAAAATCCTTCTCAACCTCAAATCCTCAAAATGGCCTAGAAATAGCAAAGCCTACTCTTTTTAAAAAATGTTTATTTATTTATTTTGAGAGAGAGAGAGAGTGAGCAGGGAAGGGGAGAGAGAGAGTGAGGGAAACCCAAGCAGGCTCCACACTGTCAGCACAGAGCCTGATGTGGGGCTTTATCCTACAAACCACGAGATCATGACCTGTGCCAAAATCAAGTCGGATGCTTAACTGACTGCACCATCCAGGTGCCCTGCAATGCCTACTCTTACTGCTGTTTACTACTTTATTTTTCTCCTTAGTATTTCTCTCAGGCTTATATTTAACGTATAAAGAATGCTGTTCATCTTTTTTCTGCCAGTACTAGAATGCAATCACATGAGGGTAAGGACTTTGCCTTTGCTTACTAATGTATCTCCAGAACAGAGAACACATAGTATACACTGAATATATGTTAAATGTATGAATGGAAAGAGGGAATAAATATGAAAAAATAAATTTTCTCAATAAAATCTCACTTACTTTGAGCTCCTAATATGGAAAATCCTATAAAAATAAAAATGATACGTATATAAACATAGAAGTAGATGTCTGATGAATTCCTAAGCCAGTAACCCCTAGGGACATACTTAAATCTTCAGTGTTCTACCATTCCCATGTTTTCCACAAAAACACTAAGGCACAGGGCTGACCCTGTGGAGCAGTACTGAGACTCATGAGCCTCTACTCAGCAAAGACTTGTGCATATTCTCCCCATGTCCACATTTACTTGACCATGGCTGTCATGTTGACATGCAGGGCAAACCCTGCACTGTGCAATGACAGGCAGGTTGCTATGCTTAAAACAGGGGTTGTCTCTTTCCCTCCCTCTGCAAAGAAAAAAAAATAGCTTGTGTGATATTTTTGAGGTTCTTAAAACATAGACATATTTTCTGAGCATCTCATATAGCAGTAAATGAAGACCCAATTTTTACTACCCACTTTGAGCTCACTAAATAAAGTGAGAAATGGGATCACTATGTGGTTCTTTATTTGGATAGTTACTAGATCTCATTCTGACATGAAGAGCAGCTTCTACTTTGACCTTCTAACAAAAGCATCCATTATAAAAATAAGGAGTTTTCAATGGTCATTTATATCTGAATTCCCCTGCCTGATCATTCTTATATGTAACTTACATGTAACATATCAGGATCATATTTACCTGTGGGTAACTACTTTGATACTAACTGAAGAAATTAGACTCCCTGGGTCTGAGAGTAGTATCCTTGTCAACATTAATACAGGAGGGAATCTGCTGTTGACAGTAAATAATAACAATATTAAAATTTTATACCCTCACTCTGACATAATGTTCATAACCAGATGGTAAAAAAGGGAAGAAACAACAGAAAACTGAATGTTTTAATATAATTTCATGCCATAAAGTAATCCTTATGCAAGAGTTAATATACTTCAGGTAGGGCAAGTTGAAAATGAGATGGGATATATGGGGTGCCTGGATGGCTCAACTGGTTAAGAGTCCGACACTTGATTTCTGCTCAGGTCATGATCTCATAGTTTGTATGATCCACTGAGCCCTATGACTGGCTCTGTGCTGGCAGCGTGAAGAGCCTGCTTGGGATTCTCTCTCTCTCCTTCTCTCTCTGCCCCTCCCCTGCTTTTGTGCATGCTCTCTCTCAAAACAAATAAATTAAAAAAATTTAAAAAGTCTAAAAAAATGAGATGGGATACAAAAACTGAGTGAGAAGCCCTGTGGCAGTGAAAAGATTAGTCTTGGGGTCAGGTGGACTGCTGCTGACACTGACACTAACTAATAAGTATGGCATTTTTTAATTTTCCTAAATTATTATTCACTCTTTGTTATGTAGCACTTTCAGGTATGTTTCTTCCATTAAGAAGGGCAAAGATATTTTGAGAATAAGAAGATGTACCTCAGGGACAGTTTGCTGCCTTTGGCCAAGTTACTAAAATTTTTGTCTTAGTTTATGCTGATTCATTCTCAGATAACTTCTAAGACATTTCTAGGCAATATGCTCAGCTTCTGTCCTTAGGAATTCTCCAACAGTGTGAATAGATTAGCTATCAAAATAATTTGAGATGGGATTTTATCAAATACAAGTCCAATAGCTACTCCCTACAGAAAAGCATCTACACATTGTTTTTGTGGCTTTGTCTATTTAGTAAGCTCTCTCCTTTCATTTTATTCTTAAGATTTGCTACTTTCATGAAGACTTCTGTGACCATCAACAACCAAACAAAATTCATATGATTAATGGCTACTTTTTCTACAAAAACAAAGTTCTTTTTTCAGTCTGTAACCTCCTGATGACTTTTTTTATTGTTTGCTATATTAGCTTATTAAACAGTTTGTCTTTTAATTTTTTTTAACATTTATTCATTTTTGAGAGTGAGAGAGACACAGCATGAGTATGGGAGGGGCAGAGAGAGAGGGAAACACAGAATCTGAGGCAGGTTCCAGGCTCTGAAATGTCAGCACAGAGCCTGATGTGGGGCTCGAACCCACAGACCACGAGATCATGACCTGAGCTGAAGTTGGATGCTTAGACAACTGAGCCACCCAGGCTCAGTTGGTCTTTAATTACCTATAACAATACTTCCCAGTATGTGGAAAACAATATCCCTTTTCACTAGCAGCAATGCCTACTAGGGAGGAATGAAAAATATCATGTCTAAGGGAAGCAAGCTGTTGCTTAGGTTGAATGTTAACTGCCTACTAAAAGAAACAAAAACAAAACAAAACAAAAACCCAAGTATTGATTTTATTTGAAAAGAAGTTTAATCAGGTCCACATATAAATTTACATGTATCTGATCAAACAGTTTATTTTCTCTTGAGCTCTGCATACCATTTATTTCATTTAACAGTACACTGTCTCCTTTTGATTTCTGATACATACAGTAGTAACAATCTGAATGAAAATAACACTGTGCTGGCAATTTTAACTTAATACTGCCTTTTACATTCAGACCTCACTGCTCTAGCAATCAAATCCTGAACACATTTTCTCCTGACATTTCCCTTTCTCACGCAGGAAGGGTAAAAGGCCATTTTAAAATGAAATGAGGAGAAAATCAATAATGTCATGTACATAGCAAAACACTACTAGATTTTTACAATGGAAAGCAAATAAACTAAAAACTAAAAACAAGCAAACAATGCAAGAAGGAACTCTTGAAGTAACTGCTTTTCAAATAAATACTGTTCATCTCTACTTTTCATTCTATGGAATTATGGTAGAATTGATTTGAAGAGACTTTCTCCTTGAAAAGCTGGCTCATCAACTACTAACTGCTAACTTAAGACAGCAATTACATTCAAGACAGCTTTCTGTAAGTTCTTATCTGAAAGCTATGCTAGGACTTAACATTAAAAAAAATAAATTTTTAAAAGAATTTTTTCTCTATGTTACTCCCATATTAGGCTTTAGCATGTAGTGGTAACCCACTGCCTAAATATAGCAAATACACACATTTCAATTTGTATAGTTTGTATTTGTGGCTTTCTGGGAAAATGTGAGGAAACTTGAATTCCATTTTTCCATTTCAGTCTACTGTTTGGCTCTATTGTTCTCTAAATGGAATTTGTGACTTCTATTTCAAAAAATTTTAAAACAAAAAGCTTGCTTTTATATAATAATAAGTGGAAGAGGTCAGAGGGCTTTAATATAGACAAAAAAGGACTGGATTTATACAGAGCTTCATTGTCTCCATTCTTTTGCTCTTGGGCCTCCCAGTCCAGATATTCCTATGGCATTTCATCTTTGCCAGGTTGTAACTCAGCCCTAATACACTGCTTCTAAAGAGTTCTCCCGTGGGTCATTTAGAAAGAAAGGAGAGCTGAATGGCCATCATTGGACCCTCTCCTACCTTCTGGTCTTGCTACTGCCCTCCTCAGGGCCCACCTGGCTTCCAGGAATGAGAGGGCAGATCCCCTGTACTGCTTTTTATTTTTGCAGGACAACAACTCCATCTTTGGTGGAAAAGAAAAACACTTGGGTTGTTAAGGAGAATATACCTTAATTCCTTGATTTCTGCTGAGAAATAATTTTTAAAACACTGCTACCTCCTACCTCTCTCTTTCTTTGTTTCTCTAGCTCTCAAACCCTTTCTATAAGCTCAGTCTGTATTAGTACACAGATTTCTATCTCTTTTTAAAAAATTTAACTCAAAATTCTTAATTTAAAAGCCCAAAAACTTACTTAGAAAGTAGTACACATTTTATTTTCTCTGTGGAATATTTAAGAAGTGTTTAGTTCCAATTGTTTAGTTCCAATCCACCAATGGGGCAATCCCACAGAGAACTGTAATCCACAAGGCTTCTGGCTCTGGGGGCTCCAGTTATGCCTATTCCCAATGGCTCTACACAACTTGGCCTTGTGTGAGGGATTTGACAGCAGACAAGTATAAAGTTAACTGTAAAAGAAAATTCACTCCGGGTTAATGGGATTAAAATGTTTGCTTTAGGGGTGCCTGGGTCGCTCAGTCGGTTAAGTGCCTGACTTGGGCTCAGGTCATGATCTCACAGCTCATGGGTTTGAGCCCTGCATCAGGCTCTGTGCTGACAGCTCAGAGCCTGGAGCCTGCTTCAGATTCTGTCTTTCCCTCTTTCTCTGCTCTTCCCCCATTCATGCTCTGTCTCTCAAAAATGAAATTAAAAAGTTAAAAAATATTAAAATGTTTGCTTTAAAAAAATGGAAAAGATATTTTCTTTTGAAACACAGGGATATGATGTCAAATTTCTACAAACTCAAGGTAAGTAATTTGAGCTAGAGATTTATCTGGACAAATAATTAAATTTAACTCTTGTGGAATAAAAGTTTGTCTCTTGGGATGCCTGGGTGGCTTAGTTGGCTCAGCATCTGACTTCAGCTCAGGTCATGATCTTAGAGTTTGTAAGTTTGAGCCCCGCATCAGCTCTGTGCTGTCACCTCCGAGCCCACTTTGGATCCTGTCTCGCTCTCCCTCTGCCCCTATGTAACTTGTGCTTTCTCATTGTCTCTAAAATAAATAAAAACATTAAAAGAAAAGTTTGTCCCTCTTGTCCCTCACCAAACTTTTCGTTATGGAGCTCACATCTAAAACAAAAGTTTAGTCTGTTATGGCAACATTTTTATAAGTCATGCTGTTAATCTTTTGGTTTATATCTTGTTTATACTTCTCCTTATATTGGAATTCCCTAAAGTCATACAAGGTAACCCTCAGCAGCACATTCCCAGAGTCTTCACTACAACTTGTTTGCTAGACTCACAGCTCCAAAAAGGGTCATAGGGAAACAGGGTCAGTCTTTCCAGGAAACATTTAAAGTAGGTTTGAGGAGGCTTTGAAAGACTTTGGCTTTAAAATACCTTCCCCACTAATCTTCCATGACATTTCATCCCTGAGATTTATTAATTGCCTTTTGAGCTTAAAGTAGTTTTACACATTCTGTATTCTCAGTTCAAATGTCCCTTTAAATGGGAAGTACCATAAGCTACGATCTTACTGGTTCTGTGTCCAATTTTGAGCTTGTCTTGATAAAGCATCTTCCAACCAGTGGAGTCAGAACACCAAGCAACCATACCTTGTCTAAGTCCCTTGCTCCCTCCAGGTCTCAGGTTCCACATAGGCAAAATGAGGGGGTGGGGCCACTTTCCAGCTGTAAACCTTCCAGGATTCTCTAAATAGGTGAGAGCTACTTAGAAACAACATATATGAAAGAAGACACAATACTGATCCTTGGGAGGAAAAGGTGAACCAGAAAACGGGGAATAGGACACTAAAGGCAAATGGGAAAACCAGCCATGGTTTACTTATTTCACAATTTTGCCAAAGGCCAGACCTGGTCAGGGAAGAAACCTGCTGTGAAAGCACCTTGCACATTCCTTGCTGTGTGTGTGAGCAGAACCTCCAGGAGGAACATAAGTAGACAAATTATTGAGTGTTCCTGAAAAATGTCTATGACACAAGTAGAACCAATTTCTAGTCTTCCAAAGAATGCTGTGCTGAAAATTCCTATAGCAAACATCTCTTGGCTTGCATATGGTTTTTTTCCTAATATTTCCAGAAAAAAAATTAAAGAACAGTTTATATTTTCATTATAAGTCTATTGAGTAATTTTTAACTAGAAACACCTACACAATCTCAATAGCCTGTCCAGCCCCCCAACTCAAAAGACTCTTCATCTCAGATCAAGAACTTAAAATTTAAAACTCTTACATCAAAAGCATACATATTCTTCTAGAATATGTTAGGAAGGAGGAGCCAAGTTGGCAGAACAGCATGGAAGTTTTTCTTGCGTCTCGCATTCATGAAATACAGCCAGATCAAAACTAAACCATCCTTCACACCTAGAAAACTGATTTGAGGATTAAGCCAACAATCTGCACAATCTGAACCACAGAGCTCAGCAGGTATGTGGTGGGGAGAGGTGAACTGGGGGTAGAGTGAAGCCACAGAGGGCAGGGAGTTGTTTTTGCATGTGAAGAGAGGACGGAGTTGGGGGGAGAATATGGGAAATCCCCCCCACAAAAAGCAGCTGGAGAGAAAGTGGAAAAGTGGAAACAGCTGCAAGGACTGAACTAAAAAGGGAGAAAGGAGAAAGGAGAGGATTTAAATTTCATTAAGACTCTATGAATGGGGGGGGGTGCAAAGACTGAAACTCTGCAGTTCGATACCTGGTGGTGCTCTGGTGAGAAGGACAAATCCTCAGGAGCAGGGTAAAGTCTGGGGGTCTTCAGGCCACATGGGGAGAGTCAGTTCCCCTGCTGGGAAGACATCTGGTAGAGGCTGTGTGCCCCAACCCCCCCGACCAGGTAAAGGCACCAATGGACCTGGGAGAACAACCACATTCACTGGTACTGGAACAAGGTTGTTAAGGGTGAAGCCTGGTGCCAGATGTGTGTTGTGATTTTCCATAATCCCTGAAGTGCTGCTGCCACACAATCACGTGAACTTTTTCTGGGATGGGCTGGCACCCAGCCACAGTCTCTGGGCATTGGCAGCAGCACGGTCCCGCAAATGCTCCTGGGTATGGCTGGCACCCAGCCATTACTCAGTGAGACCCTCCCACAGAGGGGCAGAATAGGTCAAAGCTGCAGTCCCTCAGAAGTAAGGGGTCAGGAAAACAGCCACATCTGAGATAAAACTCAGGAGGGAGGTGTTGCTTGGGGCTTGCTCAGGGACAGTGCAAAAGCGGGGAGTGGACAGAAGCTGGAGACAAAGGACAGGTGCATGATTGCTGATTGGGGAGAACAGAGTTATGATAGCAGAGACTGGGTACCTGGGTGATGCCATTTTCACCCTTCCCGCGCATCCACATACACATCTACAAGCGCCACAACAATCCACCCCAGTAAGCTAAGCAGCGCCATCTAGTGGGGAACAGAGCCGTTACACTAAGCCCCACCCAACTGGGCCAACTTCGCTCTTCATGAACACCAAAAGTCTCTCTGCCTGCTTAGTTAATGGATTATAAAGCGCTTCATAGTTTGACTTCTAGGGGAAAATGAAATAATTTCAATCTTATTTCAGTCTGCTCACTAGTCCATCTATTCAATTTTATTTTCTCTTTTTCATTTCTTTTCTTCTTCTTGAACACAGAAAGAAAAAAAATATTTTTATTTTCAATTTTTATTAAAAATACTTTTAATTTTTTTATGCTATATATTTTTTACTTTTTTGTAAGTTTTTCAAATTCTATTTTACTTCCATCATTTGATTTTATTCTATTTCATTGTATTCATTTTTTCAAATTTTCAAATGATTTCCTTCCCCTCCCCCACATTTCTCTCTAATCTATCAAGCCCCTGTCAACACCCAGACAAAAACACACCTATGATCTAGCATCATTTATTTGATTTTTGTGTGTGTTTTTAATTTTTTAATTTTAATATTTTTATTTTAATTTTTCTATCTCATTAATTCCTTTTCTTCCTTCAAAATGATGAAATTCATGAATTCACCCCAAAAGAAAAAGCAGGAAGAAACGATAGCCAGGGACTTAACCAACACAGATACAAGAAGATGTCTGAACCAGAATTTAGAATCATAATAATAAGAATACTAGCTGGAGTCTAAAATATATTAGACACTTTCTGTGGAGATAAAAGAAGTAAAAGCTAGTCAGGATGAAATAAAAAATGTTATAACTGAGCTGCAATCTCAAATGGTTGCCACAGCAGCAAGGATGGATGAGGCAGAGCAGCGAATCAGCGATAAAGAGGACAACCTCACAGAGAATAATGAAACAGAAAAAAAGAGGGAGACTAATGCAAAAGAGCACAATTTAAGAATTAGAGAAATCAGTGACTCCTTAAAAAAGAACAACGTTAGAATCATAGGGGTCCCAGAAGATGAAGACACAGAAAAAGGAGTAGAAGGGTTATGTGAGCAAATCATAGCAGAAAACTTTCCTAACTTGGGGAAAGACACAGATATCAAAATCCAGGAAGCACAGAGGACTCCCATTAGAGTCACCAAAAACTGACCATCAACAAGGCATATCATAGTCAAATTCACAAAATACTCAGGCAAGGAGAGACTCATGAAAGCAGCAAGGGGAAAAAATTCCTTAACCTACAAGGGAAGACAAATCAGGTTTGCAGCAGACCTATCCACAGAAACTTTGGCAGGCCAGAAAGGAGTGGCAGATTATATTTAATGTACTAAATTGGAAAAAAAATGCAGCAAGAATTCTTTATCCAGCAAGGCTGTCATTCAAAATAAGAGGAGGGATTAAAAGCTTCCCAGCAACATAATGGCAATAAATTCATATCTTTCAGTACTCATTATAAGCAACATAATGGCATAAATTCATATCTTTCAGTACTCACTCTAAAGGTCGATGGACTAAATAATACAATCAAAAGACATGGATAAGAATGGGTAAGAAGAAAAGATCCACCTATATGCTGTTTACAAGATACCCACTTGGGACCTAAAGACACCTTCAGATTGAAAGTAAGGAGATGGAGAACCATCTATCATGCTAATTGTCAACAAAAGAAAGCCATAATAGCCATACTTATATCAGACAATCTAGAATTTAAAATAAAGACTGTAACAAGAGATAAAGAAGGGCATTATATAATAATTATGGGGTCTATCCACCAAGAAGACCTAACAATTGTAAACATTTATGCTCCAAATGTGAAGCACCCAAATATATAAATCAATTAATCACAAACATAAAGAAACTCATTGATAATAACCATAATAGTAGGAGACTTCAACACCCCACTCACAGCAATGGACAGATCATCTAATCAGAAAATCAACAAGGAAACAATGGCTTTGAGTGACACATGGGACCAGATGGACTTAACAGATATATTCAGAACACTTCATCCTAAAGTAGCAGAATATACATTCTTTTCCAGTGCACATGGCATGTTCTCCAGAATAGACCACATACTGGGACACAAAACAGCCCTCAACAAGTACAAAAAGATCGAGATCATACCATGCATATTTTCAGACCACAATGCTATGAAACTGGAAATCAACCACAAGAAAAAATTTGGAAAGACAAAAAATACTTGGAAACTAAAGCATATCCTAGTAAAGAATGAATAGGCTAACCAAGAATTAAAGAGGAAATTAAAAAGTGCATGGAAGCCAAGGAAAATGATAACACCACAGCCCAAAACCTCTGGGACACAGCCAACATGTCATAAGAGGGAAGTGTACAACCATTCAGGCCTTCTTAAGTAAGGAAGAATGGTCTCAGAAACACAACGTAACCTTACACCTTGAAGAGCTGGAAAAAGAACAGCAAATAAAACCCAAAACACAGCACAAGACAGGAAATAATAAAGATTAGAGTAGAAATCAAAACTATCAAAAAAAACACAAAAAACACAGAACAGATCAATTAAACCAGAAGCTGGTTCTTTGAAAGAATTAACAAAAGTGATAAGAAAAAGGAAGGACCCAAATAAAATCAAGAATGAAACAGAAGAGATCACAACTAACACAGCAGAAATACAAACAATAATAAGAAAATATTACCAGCAATTATATGCAAATAACATGGGCAATTTGGAAGAAATGGACAAATTCCTAGAAACATAGACACTACAAAAACGGAAACAGGAAGAAATGGAAAATTTGAACAGACCATACCAGTAAAGGAACAGAATTAGTAATCAAAAAGCTCCCCCCAAAAAAAGACTCCAGGGTCAGATGGTTTTCCAGGGGAATTCTACCAAACATTAAGGAAGAGTTAACACCTATTCTCTTGAAAGAGCTGTTCCAAAAAATAGAAATGGAAGGAAAACCTCCAAACTCTTTCTATGAAGCCAGCATTACTTTGATTCCAAAACCAGACAGAGACCCCACTAAAAAGCAGAACAATAGACCAATTTCCCTGATGAACATGGATGCAACAAGATATTAGCCAACTGGCTCCAACAACACATTAAAAAAATTATTCACCATGACCAAGGGGGATTTATACCTGGGATGCAGGGCTAATTCAATACCTGCAAAACAATCAATATAATTGATCACATCAGTATAAGAGAGGACAAGAACCATATGATCCTCTCAATAGATGCAGAGACAGCATTTGACAAAATACAGCATCCTTCCTTGATAAAAAACCTCAAGAAAGTAGGGATAAAAGGATCATACCTCGAGATCATAAAGACCACATATGATAGACTCAACGTGAATATCATCCTCAATGGGGAAAAACTGAGAGCTTTCCCCCTAAGGTCAGGAACAAAACAGGGGTGTCGCCACTGTTATTCAACACAGTATTGGAAGTCTTAGCCTCAGCAATCAGACAATACAAAGAAATAAAAGGCATCCAAGTCAGCAGGGGGAGGTCAAACTTTCACTCTTTGCAGATGACATGATACTCTATATGGAAAATCCAAAAGATTCCACCTAAAAACTGCTAGAACTGATCGGTGAAAGCAGCAAAGTTGCAGGATATAAAATCAATGCACAGGTTGCATTCGTATACACCAATAATAAAGCAACAGAAAGAGAAATCAAGGAATCGATCGCACTTACAACTGCACCAAAAACCATAAAATACCTAGGAATAAATCTAACCAAAGAAGTGAAAAATCTATACACTGGAAACTATCGAAAGCTTATGAAAGAAATTGAAGACACGAAAAAATGGAAAAAGATTCCATGCTCCTAGAGAGTTAGAACAAATATTGTTAAACAGTCGATACTACCCAAAGCAATCTACATATTCAATGCAATCCCTATCAAAATAATACCAGCATTCTTCACAGAGCTAGAACAAACAACCCTAAAATGTGTATGGAACCAGAAAAGACCCTGAATAGTCAAAGCAATCTTGAAAAAGAAAACCAAAGCAGGAGGTATCACAATCCCGGACTTCAAACTGGGTTACAGAGCTGTAATCATCAAGACAGTACATACTGGCACAAAGACACTCAGATCAATGGAACAGAATAGAGAACCCATAAATGGACCCACAAATGTATGGCCAACTAATCTTTTACAAAGCAGGAAAGAATATCCAATGGAATAAAGACAGTCTCTTCAGCAAGTGGTACTGGGAAAACTGGACAGCGACATGCAGAAGAATGAACCTGGTCCACTTTCTTACACCATACACAAAAATAAACTCAAAATGGATGAAAGACCTAAATGTAAGACAAGAAGCCATCAAAATCCTCGAAGAGAAAGCAGGCAAAAACCTCTTTGATCTTGGCCACAGCAACTTCTTACTCAAACGTGTCCGGAGGCAAGGGAAACAAAAGAAAAATGAACTACTGGGTCCTCATCAAAATAAAAAGCTTCTGCACAGCGAAGGAAACAATCAGCAAAACTAAAAGGCAACCGACAGAATGGGAGAAGATATTTACAAATGACATATCAGATAAAGGGTTAGTATCCAAATCTACAAAGAACTTATCAAACTCAACACCCAAAAAAACAAAGAATCCAGTGAAGAAACAGGCAAAAAGCATGAATGGACACTTCTCTAAAGAAGACACCCAGATGGCCAACTGACACATGAAAAAACGCCCAACATCATTCATCATAAGGGAAGTACAAATTAAAACCACAATGAGATACCACCTCACACCAGTCAGAATGGCTAAAATGAACAACTCAGTCAACAACAGATACTGATGAAGATGCAGAGAAACAGGATCTCTTTTCCACTGCTGGTGGGAATGCAATCTGGTGTAGCCACTCTGGAAAACAGTATGGAGGTTCCTCAAAAAACTAAAAAAATAGAACTGCCCTACAACCCAGCAATTGCACTACTAGGTATTTATCTAAGGGATACCAGTGTGCTGTTTTGAAGGGATACGTGCACTCCAATGTTTATAGCAACACTATCAATAATAGCCAAAGTATGGAAAGAGCCCAGATGTCCATCAATGGATGAATGGATAAAGAAGATGTGGTATATACACACACACACACACACACACACACACACACACACAATGGAGTATTACTCGGCAATCAAAAAGAATGAAATCTTGCCATTTGCAACTACATGGATGGAACCTGAGGGTATTAAGCTAAGTGAAATTAGTCAGAGAAAGACAAATATCATATGGCTTCACTCATATGAGGAATTTAAGAGACAAAAACAGATGAACATAAGGAAAAGGAAACAAAAATAATATAAAAACAGGGAGGCAGACAAAAACATAAGAGACTCTTAGGGGCACTTGGGTGGCTCAGTCGGTTAAGCATCTGACTTCAGCTCAGGTCATGATCTCGCAGTTTGTGGGTTCGAGCCCTGCGTCAGGCTCTGTGCTAACAGTTCAGAGCCTGGAGCCTGTTTCAGATTCTGTGTCTCCTCCTCTCTCTGCCCCTCTCCTGCTCATGCTCTGTCTCTCTCTGTCTCTCAATAATAAATAAATGTTAAAAAAAGACTCTTAAATATGGAGAACAAACAGAAGGTTACTGCAGGGGTTGTGGGAGGGGGGACGGGCTGAAAGAGTTGGGGGTGTTGGGGGGCCTACTTCTGAAATCATTGTTGCACTGTATGCTGGCTAACTTGGTGTAAATTGGGGGGGGATTAAAAAAGAATATATTAGGAAAAAAATCTAATGTAGTTAGACAGAGATAAAGTACTCTGGGTAAAAATAAAAAGGGAAAAACAAAATACACACCCCATTTCATTGTTCCAATTCTAGAGGTTAGCCCAGGAAAGGATTCAGCAGCAGCAGTCAGCAAACTAACAGAAGCAATGGGGAGGGTCATTTACCAAAAAGTCTACAGGAACCAGAAAGGAGGCAATTTACATTGTTTTCATGAAAACTTTCTTTATGAGGGAAATGTATTTGGTTTTCTCCTATCTCAAAAGTTACTGATATGAAAAAGGACACTACAAGGCTATAGGCAACATCATTCATACCAGGTGGGTCTCCTCTTTATTGTATCCCCAACCAGCAGTAATAATCAAAATATTAAACTACTGGTACAGCAATAGGCAAGTGCTAAATCCAAATGGACACCATGTGCAAACCATTGTAAAGCTTTATAGGTGCACAATAGCTGCCTATCAGCTCACTTTCCACCTCTTAAATTAAGCATAATATCTACCTGGGCCTGTTATCAGACCTCCTAATTCCTAACTGACTTTTAAGCAGTTTGCATGGTCAATATATATGCTAACCAGTACAGTAGCCACTAGCCTCAGGTAGCTACAGAACATGTGAAATGTGGTCAATCTGCATTGAGATATGTCATAAGTAGAAAATATACACTAAATTCTGATGACTTAGTAAGAAAAAAGAATGTAAAATATCTTAATATTTTATATTGATTACATGTTAAAATGATACTATTTTGGATACACTGATTCCACGTGTTTCTCTTAATTTTTAAATGCAGCTATTATAGAATTTAAGATTACATATGTGATTTGCATTATATCTCTATTGCATAGTACTGGTCTAGATCTCCTGAAATCCCCAAATTGAAATATTTTTGTTCTACGTTTAACACTCTTGGGGGTCTTCAAGAGAGTGAGTTAATCTAACAAACTAATTGGTGTTAATATGTCACTATCCTCAAACAAGCAGAGTTGGAAGGGAACTTTAGGTTAATTTACCCAATCCCATTTCATTTTTATAGCCAGGAAACCGAGCTATAAATGTGTAATACTTATAGAGGATAAATGTATAACAAACACATCAAGGATAAGATTAACACAGCCTCCTAACCCCCAGCCAGTCCTTTTCCCAATTTTACTATTTTATCACTGCATTTGCCCTTACCCTGCAGATAATACATTAACTCAAAGCAGTGATCCTTACCAGAGCAGATATTTCAGGCACGTGGAGGAATAAATACAGGGACAGAGAGTCATTTCAAGTCAGATGGTTGGCTGTTTATTCTCAGGTATGACCCTAGTTGTTTTCAATCATCTTTTTAAAATGTGATTCAAAGGATCCTGTTGCTAAGCTTCTCCCTTCAAAAGCATACATCATCATTTACAGATTAAAATTCAGAGCTTCTTAGCCCTCTTACATCATGTCATGAAAATGCAATTCCAAATGGCATTCCAAGAATTATGTCTCTATTGTTAACTAGATTTGAATGCCTAGAAAACTGCTTATCTTAGGTCTCTAGTTTTTGACTCATAACAGTATCCCACTAAAAAAATAAAATTCTTGAATTCCCTCAAGAATTCTATTAACCTGCGATATAGCTTTTCAGACCCTGACATATAATCACTTCTGTGATGTTTTCTGTATAGGAGACATCATTACATTCTGGGCTAGACTCAGTTACTAAGACTGAGACTTGCAACTAATATTCTTTAAGTAAGTTAATGGAATTTCTCCCTTGCTTTCACTAGGGAGAAAAAGGGTAACAACTGCTGTTATTGTGCTCATATGATCAAGGCCACTTATAAATTAATAACCTGGACCTTTTGTTCCAGAGGTGGATTTGACTTGTGGCAGTTGGCATTGTATTGAGAAATGTCCTTGCACTGCTCCTATGAGAAGAAAAGTGGTCCATAATGTAAAATTACTTATCTAATGTTGGCAAATTAAAAATGAGCAATCTGAGGAAACAGAGCTAATTTCAACCTGAGAATTTATTTTTTAAAAAATCTCAAACCACCCACCCACTACGCAACAAACAACTCAACAGTAACACTGAGGGTTTACAACTAGATATTTATATTATGGGCACTTCTAAACATGAGTTGAGTTTAATGACACTGCTCATATTCTCAAATATGTCAATTTTAGAAAGAATCATGCCTTTTTTTAACATGCCAAGAAAAATCACAAAGTCAGAAAAAGATGCATCATGTCTCAAGAATGTCCTAGATTTTCTAGATTTAAAATATTCTGTTCCAAGCTTCTTATATGTCTTGTTATAACGGACATTTGTTGTTTCTAAAATGGAATTTCCTAGCCATGTGGTTGGTGTGGGTCCTAACGGTCTTAAGCCATAAGTATATGCTACTCTAGGTTGCAATTGAGGAGAGAAAACTTACTGAATTCTAGCTCATTAAGCCAAGGGGATATTATTTTGCATTTGGCTTGAGCCATCAGGGAAGTGGAATTTTTTATTTGCTAGATTAGAACCTGAAAACACACACCTGGAAGTTTCCACTTTCTAAACATGAAGGGATTGCTGAGTCCAACGCCCATGTTCAAAGATTTAACTAAGACACAAAGCATATACAACTGGCTGCACCTATCATACTAGGGATGGCAAACTCAAATGCATTCAGGGGCTGGGCCAACACAATGTGGAAACCTACCGGATGTGATATAATAGGGAGTAGTGGAGAAGAGACTGCTGATCCTCTCTGAGTGCATATAAATTAGAACGAAAACAAATATAGCACTGTGCCGGTCAAACAAAACTGCTGACATTAGGTCTGCTGGCTACATTAAATTCATTGGCATTGTATTGGCCACCAAGTTTCCACCTGGCTCTAAAATGAACCTCAGAAACCTCTATTAACCTGGCCCTAAATAATTCCTCTTCTGTAAATCTCATACAGCCCAGTCATGTTTTTAAACATTTTGGGCTGCTACACAGTCTCCCTTTCCCTACTTAGGCTTAAGGATGAATTATTTAAGCTGTTGAAAACATCTTGTTACATGAAATACTGGGAGTAAATGGTATCTACACTTTCTAATTGCCATTGTTTTTAAAGCTAAAGAAACAAAGCCAAATGTATGGGGCTAACTACCAAGCTATCAAGTTTTTATATCTAATACAAATCATCCATCTGTCCCATATCTTGAAAAATTTCCAAATGCACCAGCAGCATGGAGATAAATTTAGACATTTTGAAGTGAAATGGGAACTGAATAAAGTAGAAATAAGTTAATTTATAAAGAAGCGAGGCTATTTCTGATATTTATTTTTTGAAATTGGAAAATGATGATGAGTTTCTTAACAGAGACTTGTTAGGTCTAACCACTCTTTCAAAAGTAAGTTTAGGTTCCAAGTGAACTCTTCTGAAAAATTAACAGTCATGGCTTGGAGGTACAAATCCAATCAAATACAAACAACCTCTCTTCCCCCTGTCAGAGACAGGCACAGATGTAGTCAATTATAGCCCATTCTGAGTGTAGTTTGCTGCTTTAAGTAAAAGAGAATCTTTTTCTTATAGGCTAAAGCTAGTAAGATAAATGGAAGTCTCTTTGTTCTCTGTAGACTTTTTATAGACTTTAAAACAAAACAACAACAACAAAAAACTCACACTCTGAACCTACTTATTTACTATAATTTCTAGTAACTTACTGTCAGTCAGACTTTGAAGGCACAGAAAGAGCTATGAATTTGGCCTACAATGAAGACTGTTGGTACTCAAAGCAACTTGGGATATAAACAACTGAAATGCGTAAAGGGAGGAACAACTCCCAGTGTAATCACCAAAAGCTTAACATTCTAACAAAATAAAGGCATTTTTCCTTATCAAGTGTAAAAATTGTAAGAATTTCCTATGGTCTGAAACCACAGGGAGGTCCCTACTACAGGAGTAGGTGAAAGAGCTAATTTTTGCCTGTTATTCTTACTGGCGACAGGATGCAGATGGGATTAAAGTTCCCCTTCCTGTCACTGCCCACTTGAGATTCACACTGAATTGCAGACACTGTTCTTACCTGCCTATCAGATTTGTTTTCAGGGCACCTACTAAGCTGTCTCAGAGAAGTACTTTCTTTGATGTTATCTTTTATATATAATAATAAAATTCCATGCATTCATTCAACAAATATACATTGAACCTATGTTCCAGAAGCTTGAGGATAGAGAAGTGAACAAAATATACAAAATGATCAATAAAAAACTCTCATACCCTCTATTCAGGGAATGAGATTAGATTCATTCAGGGAATGAAGCAGTCTGCTAAGAAAATGTTGCTTATAAAGCAGAATACTTAATGCTATGTAAAAGATCTCCACGAACACACACATAACACAAATTCTGGTGGCTGAAATAATAGCAAAGTGGACCCCACAAGATATATTACCACAAGTTAGTGAAAACTAATAATTCACTTTTTAAAAAGAATTAATTTTATAAACACCTTTTTGGATAGCATCTACTCTTCTACTTTCCTGATAGACATAGGTTAATGCAACTTGAGAGACAATCCAATAT
This sequence comes from Panthera uncia, assembly GCF_023721935.1. Classification (NCBI taxonomy): domain Eukaryota; kingdom Metazoa; phylum Chordata; class Mammalia; order Carnivora; family Felidae; genus Panthera; species Panthera uncia. The sequence goes on along the minus strand of NC_064811.1, from coordinate 163,262,537 downwards.
GCCTGACATATTAGCATATGAGTATGATTTTGATGAGCCAGGGATTGTGTAATACAATTTTCAGGTTCCATGAGGTGACAATGTAATGAAAGCAAGACTGATCCCCACAAAGCTTGGTCTAAATTCCATGTTAGGAAATGAAAATGCTGGTTCTTGCTAGGTTACATTTTCTGAAAAGGGGCACCACAGTAGGTTCAAAAGTACAGAGTGCAGGGGTGCCTGAGTGGCTCAGTTGGTTGAGTGTCTGACTTTGACTCAGGTAATGATCTCGCAGTTGGTGGGTTTGAGTCCCACATCAGGCTCTGTGCTGATAGCTCAGAGCCTGAAGCCTGCTTTGGATTCTGTGTCTCCCTCTCTCTGTCCTTCCCCTACTCACACTCTGTCTCTCAAAAGTGAATAAATGTTAAAAAATCTTAAAAAAAAGGTATGGAGTGCTTCTAGCAGTGACAACTTTTCAATGATCTTGCAGCTACCCCCACCTCCTGTGGACAAGCTCTCAGCCTTTAAAGTCAAGGGCTCAAAGTAAGGTGTTGAGTGCTAGACACAGGGGAGTGAGGGTGTTGGGAAATTCAATTAGTATGTGTGAAAATAAAAGGGCCCATAGCTGAAAGCCACTCAAAGTGTGAAGATTGCTTTCTGAGAAACTCCCATTTCTCAAGAATGAACAAACCTGGGGAAAGATGAGCTCCTTAGTTTTTTGTTTTGTTTTTTACAAAATATTTTTCTCAACGTTTTTTTAAATTTATTTTTGGGACAGAGAGAGACAGAGCATGAACGGGGGAGGGGCAGAGAGAGAGGGAGACACAGAATCGGAAACAGGCTCCAGGCTCCGAGCCATCAGCCCAGAGCCCGACGCGGGGCTCGAACTCACGGACCGCGAGATCGTGACCTGGCTGAAGTCGGATGCTTAACCGACTGCGCCACCCAGGCGCCCCTACAAAATATTTTTCAAGTCTTTTGCTGGTGAGGCTTCTACAGTTTTTGCTAATAAACTTTTACCTTTACTAAAAGAATGACTTTTCTTCATCTGCCCACAGCAAGAACTTGCTTGACCATAAAGAATGCTAGTACATGGATCTGCACTGGATAAAATGCCACATCTTATAACAGAAATTTTATAACTCAGGGAGATACTTTTTTAAGCTTCCATGAAATCCTATGCAATTCAATATGCAAGCATACAGCAAAGATTAGAAATGAACTTGAGGTCTCTGTACTCCCAAGAACTCACCATCTTGAGCAGGGGGAGGTGTTATGGAATCTACCATAGATACAAAGACATACTGAAAAACTTTAACATAAAACCAACTGTGGCAAGGACTGTAACAGATTAAACCCAATTAATAAGTTTAGAATTGACTTTTTTAAAAAAATAAATGTTTATTTATTTTGAGAGAAAGAGAGCAGGGGAAGGGCAGAGAGAAGAGAGACAGAGAGAGAGAATCCCAAGCAGGCTCTGCACTATCAGCACATAGCCTGACCTGGGGTCTTGATCTCATGAACTGTTTGATTTTGAACTGAGGGAAAAGCAAGAGTCAGATGCTTAACTGACTGAGCCACCCAGGCACCCCGAGTAGTCTTTTCATAGGAGGTATTTGAGCTGCATTTTGAAAGCTGAACAGGACTTTCAGGAATGAAGATGAGGGGAGGGGCATTTGGGGCAGAAGAAAGTAGATGAACACAGGCACAAAGTACACTTGGAGAGAGTAGGCAGAAATGTGACTAACACATAAGGAGGCTGTTGTGGAAAGAAACCAGTGTGGTAGAAAGACAGAAGGAACCCAAATCCTCTGAGATTAAGGATTAGGACTTTACTCATAAGATTAATTTTGGGGGGAGTCTTAGGAGAACCTCAAGGGCAGCTGCTAAACAGAGGAATGCCACTGTCTGGGTTAAGCCTTAGAAAACTAATTGTCAGGCTCTGTGCTGACAGCTCAGAGCCTGGAGCCTGCTTCAGATTCTGTTCCCCCTCTCTTTGCCCCTCACCCTCTCATACTCTGTCTCTTTCTCTCTCAAAAATAAATAAACATTAAAAAAATTAAAAAAGAAAAACTAACTGTCACAAGAGAACTAAAGAGACACAGGAGGCTACCACCACATTCAGGTGAGAGATGAAAAACCCAGGACTTGAGCAGAGGAAGTATAAGAGCAATTGCCTATGGTAAGGAAGAGACAGAAGTGAAACACTAGAGTGGCTGAGCACTGGGATTTAGCTCCTGATTAGATACTGGGGGGCTGCAGGGGCCAGGAGGAGGGTGCTCAAATGAGTCTAAGTTTCAAGCTTTAGGAAGAAACAGGATGATAAGATGAGAATGAAGGAGATGAAGGACAGAAAGTAACACAGACTATAACAGATACTTCATGTCACCCTATAGCTCATTTCCTCCACTGTATTTTTATTTTTTATTTTTTTGACTCAAACTCTGCTGGAAGAGATATAGACACATAGAAAGCAGCTGCCCCATTCTGGGATTGTTTTTTCTCACAGCAGGCACACATTATCCCAACCAGGCAGGCTGTTTGCTTTTAAGCACATAAACTAACAGATGTTTTTTGATGTTTGTTTGATGCTTAAATAGAATCCTGAGCATGAGGGGCCACCATGATCTAGACCATGCCCAGAGCTCCCAAGTTAGAGCCAGGGTCAAGGTATACTTCCCATAGTTGCAGTAGCCAAAAAAAAAAAAGTCTCATGCAAAAAATCATAAAATAACTTAGGCATAGGCATTTATTCCATTTAGGTTCAACATACCTCAAATTCCAGATAGTGATCTTTCAGTCTGTATTCATCTATCTCCTTGGCTTTAACTTTCTTATCCGGGGGATATGAGCGGTGTTCAGCCAGCTCAGTGGTAATCTGCTTCAGTTTGCTTTCATGAGATTTCAGCTGTTCCTCCTGCAGGATTTTATTAAGCTATTTAGCATCAGAAAATAATTCATAGAGTACTTTTCAATAAAAAAATCATAGAGTGCTTTTAAAAATCCCTTATGATGAATGACTTTAATTCATCAAAACAGTCCAATGTGCCTCTGCTGCCACATCTTACCAACTTTCTCATGCTAGGTATTCACATATACCTTTACAAACTGACAACAGGCCCCTTGTTATAAAACCAAATACTTTCAGAGCCCCTTATCAAATATACCGGTCATGAAGTTGAGAACAGGCTTCCTAACAGATAATCCAAAAGGCAAAGTACCAGTTAAGCACTTAGAGTCCCAGATAATTTGGCTTTTCTATTTCCTGTCCAATCAGTAATGCTGCTAATTTCCCCGTCTGTCACAATGAATGAAAAGTCTCTCTGCTTAGTTTTTCTTTTTCCTTTTTGAGACGAACAATGTCACCAAGAAATAATTCTCTGAAAGCTATCTGAAGATATTCTAAAAAATGCATACACCTATGCCTTTTCCCTCCAAAGTAGTAGAGGTTTTAACTTCTTTCAAAATCTTATTGATCCAAAGTATTAATTCAAATAAATGTTCCTATAGAGAAATTATTGCCTGAACAGTGTCACTATAGGCACCATGCACCAATGCAACATGGTTGATCCTATGCCAAAGAATTTACATACTAGGGGCAACATTTTTATCACCTCATAATAATGAAAGACACCATCAAACCCTCTGGCAACATTTTAAAAATGAAACAAAAACATTGGAATTTTCTTGCATTCCTAAAGTTATATGACTGCTTTGTTTACTATTCTGCATTCACATATATATTATCCAATTCTTGATTATAAATTTCACATGTACAATAAGAAATAAATGAATAAAATAAGTGAAAAGGAAATGATTAAACTAGGCGATAAATACAATTTGTATAATAACACCATAATTTCTTTTTCTTTTCTTTTCTTTTTTTTTTTTAAGAGCAGACAAAAGGAATTTCCCTCCTTCGTGAAGTTCTTACTTTAGGACTTATCAATTTGTACTCTTCAAAAAAGGCATGGCAATGAGAAAAAAAAATGGTTGTTTCCTCCTGCTTCCAGAATTCATGTCACCCTAGATGATCACGAGGAGAGTTAAACGTAAAAAATTAACATGTACAACACATCATCACAATTCCCAGTTGAATTCTTTCCATATGACATTTTTGTAAATTAAAATTACTAAATCCTAGATCAGTAAGTAGTTGCCAGGTGGTGAAGAATTTAAACCTTAAAGTAACTATATAATTAATCTGGCAACTTAACCTTGCAATTCAAACCTAGTTGGATAATTTAGAGGTGAAAAATCCCAACAATTTTAATTTATGATGTAGGAGTACATTGACAAACAGTAAAACCTTGGTTTGAGAGCATAATTTGTTCCAGAAACATGCTTGTAATCCAAAGCATTTGTATATCAAAGCGAATTTCCCCGTAAGAAATAATGGAAACTCAGAGATTCGTGTATCATGCTGATTTGTGGATAATGACTCATACCTGTAGCCCAGGAATAAATCCCACTTGATCGTGGTGGATAATTCTTTTTATGTACTGTACGATTTGTATTGCTAGCATCTTGTTGAGAATTTCATCAGGGATGTTGATCTATAATTCTCCTTTTTAGTGGGGTCTCTGGTTTTGGAATCAAGGTAATCCTGGCCTCACTGAATGAGTTTGGAAGTTTTCCTTCCATTTCTTTCTTTTTTTTCTTTCTTTTTTTTTTTTCATCTGTAATAGTCATTTTTTTTTAAATTTAAATTTTGGTAAACATAACAGCACAATATTGGTTTCAGGAGTAGAATTCAGTGATTCATCACTTATATACAACACCCAGTGCTCATCACATCAAGTCACCTCTTTAATGCCCATCACCCATCTAGCCCATCTCCCACCCACCTCCTCCCATCAACACTCAGTTTGTTCTCTAGTATTAAGAATCTTTTGTGGTTTGTTTCCTTTTCTTCTCTTCCCACCCTTCATTACCATATGCTCATCTGTTTTGTTTCTTAAATCCACATGGGTGAAATCATATGGTATTTGTCTTTCTCTGACTGACATATTTCGCTTAGCATAATATTTTCTATCTCTGCCCACATTGTTGAAAATGGCAAGATTTCATTCTTTTTGATGGTTGAGTAATATTCCATTTTGTATAATATATATTATTTTATGTTTTAAAATTTAATATATTAAATATATATTATATTTATACTTTTATATATTATATATTATTTTATATATATATATATATATATATATATATATATATATCACATCTTCTTTATCCATTCATCAATTAATGGACATTTAGGCTCTCTCCATAGTTTGGCTATTGTTGATAATGCTGCTGTAAACACTGAGATGCATGTACCCCTTTGAATCTGTTATTTTGTATCCTTTGGGTAAATACCTAGTAGTAAAATTCCTGGATCAGAGGGTAGTCCTATTTTTAGTTTTTTGAGAAACCTCCATACTGTTCTCCAGCATGGCTGCACTAGTTTACATTCCTACCAACAGTGCAAGAGGGCTCCCCTTCCTCCACATCCTTGACAACACCTGTTGTTTCTTGTGTTGTTAGTGTTAGCCATTTTGAAAGGTGTGAGGTGACATCTCATCATGGTTTTGATTTGTATTTCCCTGATGATGTGAGATGTTGATTATCTTTTCATGTGTCTTTTTAGCCATCTGGATATCTTCTTTGAAAAAGTGTCTGTTCATGGCTGCTGCCCATTTCTTAGTGCTGCCCATTTCTTAAGTTGTTTGGTTTTTGGGTGTTGAGTTTGGTAAGTTCTTTATAGATTTTGGATACTAACCCTTTATCTTATGTCATTTACAAATATCTTCTCCCATTCTGTTGGCTTTTGTTGACTGTTTCCTACCCTGTACAGAAGGTTTAATCTTGATGAAATCCCAGTAGTTCATGTTTGCTTTTGTTTATTCATGGCGAATCATTCTTTTAATGTTATTTTAATGCACTGTTGAATTTGATTTGCTAGTACCTTGTTGAGAATTTTTGCATCCAGGTTCATCAGGGATATTAGTCTCTAACTCTCCTTTTGAGTGAGGTCTTTGTCTGGTTTTGGAATCAAGGTAATGGTGGCTTCCTAGAGTGAGTTTGCTTTACTTCCATTTCTATTTTTTGGAACAGTTTGAGAAGAATAGGTATCAACTCTACTAATTCCCCTGGGAAGCCATCTGGCCCAGGACTCTTGTTTGTTGGGAGACTATTGATAACTGTTTCAATTTCTTTGCTTGTTATGGGTCTGTTCAAGTTTTCTATTTCTTCCTGTTTCCGTTTTGGTGGTTTACGAGTTTCTAGGAATTTGTCCATTTTTTCCAGTTTGCCCAGTTCATTGGCATATAATTTTTCATAGTATTCTCTTATAATTGTTTGTATTTCTGTGGTGTCAGTTGTGATGTCCTCTTTCATTTGTGATTTTATCTATTTGGGTCCTTTCTCTTTTCTTTTTGATAAGTCTGGCTAAGGGTGTTATCAATTTTGTTTATTCTTTCAAAGAAGCAGCTCTTACTTTCATTGATCTGGTCTACTTTCTTTTTTGTTGTTTCTATATAATTTATCTGTGCTGGCTTTAGGCTTCATTTGCTACTTCTTTTCTAGCCCCTTTAGGTGTAAGATTAGGTTGTATATTTGGGACTTTTCTTGCTTCTTGAGATAGGCCTGAATTGCAATGTACTTTACTCTTAGGACTGCCTTTGCTGCATCCCAAAGGGTTTGGACTATCATGTTTTCATTTTAATTTGCTTCTATGTATTTTTTAATTTCCTCTTTAATTTCTGGTTAACCCATTCATCTTTAGTAGGAAGTTCTTTAACCTCCATGTATTTGAGGGCTTTCCAAAATTTTTCTTGTGGTTGACTTAAAGTTTCACAGCTTTTGGTCTGAAAATATTCACAGTATGATCTCAATCTTGTACCAGTTGAGGCCTGATTTGTGACCCAGTATGTGATCTATTCTGGAGATTGTTCCATGGGTACTTTAAAAGAATGTATATTCTCCTGCTTTAGTGTGAAATGCTCTGAATATATAACACTATGTTTCCTTTATATGGTATTATAATAAACATTCTATAAAACTGTTAGTTTAAATCTTAGATAAGAATAAGGTCTGTTTTGAGAACAGCATTTATTATTGCTCAAAAATACTTCAAAAATGTTGCAGATTTTAAGATATTTGGCTTGGTATACAATAAATAACTGTGAATAATGTTTTAAAAAGAGAAAGTAAATTTTAAAAAAATTTCTCTTTTAAAAAGAGAAAGTAAATTTTCTCCACCTGCTAACTTACTGGACCTTTTGATTGAGAATGTTATTCAAGTTTTCTAAAATGACAACTTTGAGTATACATTAAACATCTCTAAAACATGTACTTACTTAAAAAACAGTACTGTCATGACATGCATTTATGATACTGTCCAGATTTAGATAAAAGTAAATGAGAATTGCATTAAGCTCTCAGAACATTTGCTGCAACAAGAAGCAAGGACATCACATACTATGTTATTCTGTAGTCAAGTAAGATATTGCAACTAATAAATGTCAATCTTCACATCTGAAATCACCTAGACATTATTGTTAGAGTAAGACATATTTGGAAGAGTTTCTGTATAGAAGGTTTTTTTAGATTGACAGACAGCTGGGTAAACTCAGTTTTCTTTTGTTCAACAATGCCTCATCTCCACTGCATAAAGCCTGGTCTCCAGTTCCACTATCCAATGCCTGCCTTACATTAAGTTGTATTTTGTTGGCACTGCATAAAGCAATTATGTTATGAAAGACCTCTAGGTTACTATGTTCAAATTAACAGCTGGTTTCATTAATGTTCCTAGAGCAACAGAACCCTCTCCAATAATTTTCAGGTTGATAAATTTGATTTTCCAAGTATTTTCCAAAACAGGGCAGTGCATGAGTCCAAAAATTTGTTCAAAAATGCCCAAACAAGTGTTCCCCTGGTGGGAAGTTCCAGCAATTCCAACCATAACTAGACCATAGGGAGCAGAAGCACATTTTCAATCTATGGGAATCTAGTGGGACTGAGAAGACACTCTTCTTTCACTAGTGACAGCAGATTAAGGCTCATACTTTTTGCTCCACTCAGAGTAGTCTATCACATTTTGTTCAGAGGTACTGTAAGAAAATGTAAGCTTCACATCATGCCACAAGTGTGGTGGGCACTTGAGGTGGTCCCAGAAAAGGATTCTGAGAATTAAAAACTTCAAAGAACAAGTGACAGGATTCTGCTAATTGACAAAAATTGACTTTTTCAGTTTTTTAATCTTCTTTTTCCTGCCATCAAGAGTCTAATGTCCTCTGTTTTAATTAGCTCTGGTATTTCCTTCAACTTGTAATTGTTTTTTCCAATAATCCTTTGTATGCTGAATAAGATTATGTTTTTCAGTAGCTGGAGGTATAATTACCCTGTGTTGTGTTTTTCAGTAGCTGGAGATATAATTACCCAGTGTTGCCAAGTACTTCAATATGACTTCTAAGTGGACTTTCTTATGCCTCAAAAGTTCTTTTACACTTTGACTGTATACTGATTTGCACAAATGGCATCTTGGCGGTCCTCAGGCCACACCAGGCGATTGGTGATGGTGTCGCATAGGGCCATGATACCGTCACTGTCCAGAGGTTGAGCAGGGTATGACAGCCCTCCATTCTGGGTAGCGGAGCCCAACATCTCAACCCTCCAAAATGAAGGGAGAGGATGACGCCGTAATGTCATCCCTTTAGGCCCACTGGGTCGGTACCTTGGCCCATAATTTCAAAATATAAAAATTTTATATCGGGGGGGAATAATTAAAAAGACTACCAGAAAGTGAATAATTATGGCCAACAAATTAAGATTATGTAATATCATTGTACATTAAAAATGATAATCAGAAATTATGAGTCAAATGTAATATCTTAGGGATTTGTTATAATGTACACCTTAAAAGCCAACCAAGGAAAACTAAAATACAAGTCTAAAGCCATCAAAGTAAAAAGAACAATAAAAAGTTTTTAAAAAGCAAGGTACATCAGTGGAAAAAAAACAAGAAGGGTGGCAGGAACAAGTGGAGTAAATGAAAGATGAGATTCATTTTTAAATAGCAACTAAAACAAAATAAAAAACCTAACAAAATGCCAGAAAAGTTGAGGAGAAGAAAACAAAGAAATCTGCTTTGAGATTTTACCCAAACTTGTCACTTGTACACTCATAATACTGAAAGTAAATGAAAACAATGCTTCCATAGCTTTTATTGACAACTTCTCATTCATCTTTTTGTTTCTTTCTCCAAAAACACTGCAGACTGTGTTATGGACTTGAATGCTTGTGTCCCTTCAAAATTCCTATGTTGAAACCTAGTGTGGCTATCTTTGTAGATGGGGCTTCTAGGAAGTAACTGAGGGCAAATGAGGTCCTAAAGATAGGGCCCTGACCTGATAGGATTAGTGTTCTTAGAAGAAGAGACATCACAGAGCACATTCTCTCTCTGGGCACGAACTCTGAAAAAGACCATGTGAGAATGTAGAAGAAAGAGGGCCATCTGCAACCCAAAGGGAGAACCCACACCAGCCCCCAATGCTGCTGCCACCTTGATCTAGGGCTTCTGGTCTCCAGAACTGTGAGAAAAACATTTCTGTCATTTAAGCCAACCAGTCCATGGTATTTTTTATAGCAGCCAGAACTAAGAAGAATGTATCAATAGCTTTTTCCTTTCAAAGTAATTTCTTTTGTGTATTTACTGAAACATGTAAATTATTTAATAGAATGTTTGACAAAAGATATTGGGTGATCAGACCGCTTCAAAAAATAAAAACATGATGAATTTTTTCTTTGTTTAATAAAATGTTTCAGATATACAAAAAGTCATATTGAATGATATGTAAAAAATGCTCATTTATCTAACAGCTGGTTTAAGAAAAAAATAAGAAATCATTTGAAACTCCCTGCATTTATTTATCTACTCATCTCATCTTTTTCTATGCTACTCCTATACAAATAGAAGGCTCCATAGAAATAGTATGTTCTACAGGTTTTTATAGTTTGTAAGGCTTCCTTTATGATTGTCTTTTCATTCAACAGGTTTTTAAGATTTATTCACATATGTGCTCTAGTTCCTCAAAGTATACTGTTTCATTGTAGGACATTCTACAATTCCATTGAAGGATGCTTAGGTTGTTTTCAGATTTCTTGAGGCTATTATAAATGATACTACATTGAACATGCTGCCTAGTGAATATGGGAAAGAATTGTCCTACAGTACAATCACCAAGAGGTAGATTTTTGGGGTTTAGAATATGCACATCTTTAAGGTGACATTAACTTGTTTTTTAAAGTGTTTCTGGGGCTCCTGGGTGGCGCAGTCGGTTAAGCGTCCGACTTCAGCCAGGTCACGATCTCACGGTCCGTGAGTTCGAGCCCCGCGTCAGGCTCTGGGCTGATGGCTCGGAGCCTGGAGCCTGTTTCCGATTCTGTGTCTCCCTCTCTCTCTGCCCCTCCCCCGTTCATGCTCTGTCTCTCTCTGTCCCAAAAATAAATAAAAAAAAAAAAAACGTTGAAAAAAAAAACTATTTATAAAGTGTTTCTACCAGTTTACACTCTCATAGTAGGCTTGAAATTCACATTGTTCTAAAACTGAGGGTTGATGGGGGTGGGAGGGAGGGGAGGGTGGGTGATGGGTATTGAGGAGGGCACCTTCTGGGATGAGCACTGGGTGTTGTATGGAAACCAATTTGACAATAAATTTCATATATTGAAAAAAAAAAAAAGAAATTCACATTGTTCTATACCCTTGCCAAAATTTGATATTTACTCAAAACCAGTGTTATTCCAGGTATCACAATGTCTTCCACTTGTGCACTACTATAGCACTTAAATGTCTATGCTACATACTTATTACAAAATATACTCTGACTTCTGTGTAGATTTTATCTTCTTTACTGATTATAAGCTCTTTGAAGGCAGAAAGGGTCATTTTTCCCCGTTTCCTCAAATCCTCCAGTGTTTAGTACTAAGCAGAGAAAACAGTATATGGTATAATTTTTGTATAGTACTGGAATAATTCTGATAGATTCTTTAAGTTCTCATTAGCTGAGAGCCAAGACCATCATCTTAGCTATTTTTATAATGTCCACATACCTAATACAGTACTTGATATATAGGTTCTTCAGTCAAGAGTAACTGATTAAATGATTTAAAAAAAAGTGGGGGAGACATAGAGGGGAGGACTCAAGAGTGTTTCCTTCGTGCTGTTCTAAAGCTGATAGATGATTTAGAAAGTAATGACATTTCTAGGAATCTTCTAAGAAATTTACAGGTCAAATTGCTAAATACTGCAGCCTTATCAAACCCAAGATGTATGGAATTTAGAATAAAGAACATCTGCCTTGAGTCAGTTTGAGGTATTATTGAAGGCACTATCAGAAAGATTTTATCATTTCATGTTTAAAAGATTTAAAGACTTTAAACAGCGTAGTGAGCTGCTGCATAACTTCAAAATGATTTAACTGTTGATTACTTAAAATATGTTAAGTAGAGACCTTTAAGAAATGAATACAAAACAGTGTAGTTACCATTTAAGGTGATGCCAAGGAGTTTAGACCACATCTTGTTGGCTAAAGTGAGTCAATTAACATTAAGTGACCGTAATTACATGAGTCATATTTTAGCTGCAACTGTGAAGGATGGATTGGAGAAAAGCAAGATTGGAAGAAGAGCAATATTAAGTGGTTATGTGAATAGTTTGCAAGAATTTTTCAAAGTGGAGTGTGTGCAACCCAGGCAAGATCATCCACTGGGAAGAATTTTAAAAATCAACATTGGGATATAATTCACATACCACACAATTCACCCATTTAAAGTGTATAATTTAATGTTTTTTAGTATAGTCATGGGGTGGTGCAACCATCACTACAATTTAATTTTATGACATTTTAGTTCCCCTAAAAGTGTCTTTTTGGAATGGAATCAACAATATGTTTCTTTTGTGACTGGTTTCATTGTTTTTTTTTTTTTTACAACTGAATACTATCCCATTGTATGGATATATCACATTTTATTTATATATTCATTAGCTGACAGCCATTCACACCTTTGGCTGTTACGAATAATGCAGCAATGGACATTTGTGTGAAAGGTTTTATGGGGTGTATGTTTTCATTTAATCCTATGTTAAATCATTTGATAAACCATCAAACCGTTTCCCCAAGTACCTGCATTCATAGTATATTCCTATAAGCAACATATCAAAGTTGCAATTTCTCCATATCTTCACCATAACATTAGTTTCCTTAAAAGATTTTTTTTTTGAATTATGGCAGCCCTAATGAGTGTAAAATGATACCTACTGGTTGATTTGTATTTTCCTAATGACTAATGATGTTCGGCAGTTTTTCATGTTGTATTGATAATAGAACATGTAGTATATTTTATAAAAATATATACATATATTGGAGGATATCTGCTCAAATATTTAGTATTAATAAAATGAATGATCAAAAAAGTTCAGAGACCAGTGATCTAAGTGAAAGATGACAAACGCCAGAATTAATGGATGTGGGTAGGGTGTGAAAATAACTGGATTTGTGACTAAAGTATGAAATGGAGTGGGATAGGAAGGATGTGGTTCTGGCCAGTATGGGACACAATTACAAGGATGACTTCCTCCTCTGAAATCCCACTGCCCCTAATGCCTGTTGGTGGAGGTCACTGAGAGAACGCAACCCTGCCTGACAGGCAAGCTGGACGTGGGCAGCTGGAGGCTCCTCACCTCCTTCCCATTCATGGAATGTGCATTTCACTTATTTCCCTGATCTATAAGCTGCCCCAAGGACATGGTCTTCAAATAGTAATGTGTTTTTGAGACCATCCGAATGGTATACATGATTGAGCTCAATTAAGGCTCTATATAGATTATGATACCAACAGATGTATGCAAAGATCTACTCATCTTGTGCCACCCAACACAGGTTTCTTAAGTAAGTTATCTTGCTTATTAAAACTACTACCTACCAATGTGAAGAGGTCTACTTCTTTCCTCAGTCTCTCCTTGCCCTCTGTGTTCAGAAGCCAGTTTACGAATGAACTCTGCCGCACTCATCTGGCCCTGGGCATTACTGCCCTAATGGTCAAACCACAGGGTAAAATGAGGGGTGAGAAACAAGAACAGGGCTTTCCTTTGTTTCCAAGGTCTGGCCCTCAACAGTTAACATTCAGTGATCAAACTAATCACTGATTATTGACTCAAATAATCATTGATCATTGATTCAGATCTTTACAGGAGAATGGCTGAAATTCTAAGAAGAAAACAGAACTAGATATCAGGAAATGGTAATTTCATGAGGTATCGGTGAGACAGAGCAGGAATTGGACTCAGGTTTCCTAACCTGACTGAGAAATCTAGCATTCCTTGTTTTCTTCATAAGGAGAAAACAAAAAAAGTTAAAACTCTACGTCTCTTGAGTAGCACATCTTGCAGGAATGTGAGGGAGGATGCTTACTGAAAGGAACATATTTACTACCATGACTGGTGAAGACCAGACCAAACCAGTCTGTACCAAGATGGACCCCAGTGCTGAACTTTCACTGACTTCTTCTCTCATTGTAATACTAAAAATCATATCCAGGGGTGGAGATTTAACATGTTAATTAGACATGCGATGTATGAAGACACATGGCATTTTAGACCCCTGCCTCTATGCTTTGACATTACCCTTTCCCCACCCAAGTTTCTGATAAAAACTCTCCCTGACCTTGCCTCAGGGTGGGAGGTCAGCCTGAGGACACTTCTTTGTGCTGCTTCCCTGTGCTTAAGCATAAGCTCCAATAAAGCCTTGCTGGAAATTCCCATTTAGCCTCTTGTCAATTTCTATTGCTGAGCGAGCCCAAGGGCCCAGTTCAGTTTCACACATCTCCAGCTAAGTAGTGAAGGGGAGGGTAGGGATTGTAGGGAGTACAGTGCAGTGCCTCTAAGTATGATCTTCACTGTTCACAGGCTGGACACCTGCTGTGTCTTAAAATATTCATGTGCCTGGGACCCTGACCCATACCTTACCAGCCTGGGGTAGGGGTGCTGGGATATGTGCACTTTCAACAAGTCCCCAGATCATTCTTGTGCATATTAAAGCCTGAAAATGACTACTTTGATGAGTATAAAAGGAGGTCCTGAACAGATCCTGAAGAGGGCTAACCATGAAATCCTAAGTTTAGAGTACTAGTTATACCAGAAGGAGAAATGAAACTTAAATATTCAAACTTGTTCCTCTGCCTCCAAAAGAAGAAAAATATGCTTTGGCAACACTGCCATGAAAACAACTAAAGAAGATAACTCCTACACAGCAGAGTTGTACAGAGAACCACACTGTACTGATAATGATCAATTTTAATAATGAAGGCTAATATGGTTTGGATAGAAGACAAGAATAATTTAGTAACCACATGCGAAGTAACTGCTTGAGCTAAAGCCGACCCAAAGACAAGAATAATTTAAATAAAAGCTTACAAATGACCAGGTGATGATGAACAGTGTGTCTCCAAAAGCACCAAACAATGTTTTAATTGAATGTTTAGTTTTTTCCTAACACTATTTAATTTTTTTTCCAGCAGGATACTCACATTGTTATACATGTATTTTGTAAACTAAAATTATCCAAGTGTTTCTGGCATTTAGGGCAGTCATAGCCAGGTTGTGGGTGTATGGAGAAAAAGGAAAGATAGCTTGGCTCAAGCAGTGGTTCTCAATGACAGTGAGTAGCAGTGGGGTAGGTTTTAACCCTACAGGACATTTGGCAATGTCTGGAGACATTTTTGGTAGTCACAACTAGGGGGATGATACTAGCATCTAGTGGGTATAGGCTAGGGATATTGCTAAACAAAAATTCAAAGGATGGTCCCCACAACAAAGAACTATCCAGGCTATAAAGGCAGTAGTGTTAAGGTTGGCAACACCAGGGCAAAATGCCAGGGCTAAACTTGAGGACTAGTCTACAAGATACTGGAAAGCTTGTGGGTGCACATATTTCAGGATTTACTGAAAGTGCACTAAGACTCCTCCAAAGATACCCCACAAGAGTCTCTATTTGATGTGGAGGGTGTGAACTAACTTCTCTCCCTTTTTCTAAACTATTATTTATCGCATGCTTGATTTTACATATTTTTAAATTGTCCTATTACTCTCAAAGGCAAAACATCTTTCTGATTTTTAGTAAACAAACACAATGACCTGGACAAAAAACACAGAGCTAGTGAAAGAACCTTTAAAAAATCTTAAAAACATTCTAGAACATAGTCCTCATTTAGGCCCATAAAAGCTTGGTGATTTATTTGTGGAAAAGAAAACATCTTTTTTAACAAAGAAATTAATTCCTGAAACGACCTGGTCATCTTATGTGACATAGGAGCACACTTCTTTTTGGTTATTGCCTTATTTAAAATCTTAACTCCATCATTTTGATCAATTACATAAACAGGGGTGGGTTTTTTGTTTTTGTTTCTCTGGATTTATGCTCAAAATAAGGAAAGATTAAGAATTTTATGCATTCTATTTTTAGAATGCCTCCAGTGTAAGGCATTTGTTTAAAATAAGAGATTTTATTTTGATAAAAGTGCTTGCTTGCTTAAACTGTTATCCTAAGGATGCTGGGGAACCAGTGAAGCATCCAAAATCTTACACATGACAAGACCTTTCATTATTTGGCCTCTGCTTACTTCTCCACAGAGGAATGTATCTTGCCTTTTCTCAGTATTTTGTGCTCAAGTCACAGTTGATAATTTATATGTTATGTATCTCAGTGCTTTCTCCTCTAAGCATTTTTGATCCTCTGCTGGGATTTTCTCTTCTGACACCACGCCTAACTGCTATTCATCCTTTAAGTTTAAAATTAGATACCACAATGCCTCTTCCACCTACAAGGCCAGAGGCTAAATGTCCCTTCTTATACTCCCACAGCACTCTGGACTGATACTTCCTGTACTCCAGTCAAACTCTATTACAATTACTTGCATATTTTGTATCCAGAGAGTGTCTGGGTTTCATTTGTCTTTCTGTCTCCAGAGCCTAAAATAGTCTCTGAGGTATAATAGGCACATAATACATATTTATTAAATACATATATCATTGATAATCCATGATATCAGGTATGTAGAGGAGCCAGTTAATATCAAGCCCTGGTTGATCAGAGCCAGATGAAACTATTTCTATTATTGCACCAATAAGAAATTCACAAGGACATCAAACTAGCTTCCAAAATCCTTAACTAGTCATTGAGAATACAGGCAACACAGACAGGTTTAAAATTGGCAAAACTGGCCTGTACACAATGTCCTTAGAACAGAGTTTTAAGTAAGACAGGAATACAATAAAATATGATCTTTAGAGAGATCAATCTGACAACAGAAGAGAAACTTATGGGACTACATTTGGAACACAGTTCTACTATACATGATCTTGATTAGCTAGAAAAACCCACATGGTCCACTTAGCTCCTCCCTGAGAGTTAGGGAAGTCTCTGCTCCAATGTACTGTGAATAGTGGATCCCTGGGAATATTCTTATATACCCAGCATCAAATATAGCCTGGGATATGGGAAGAGCTCAGTAAAATGAAAAAACAAATACATGAATAAAAAGCTTGTTTTCAAGCCAGGATGTCTGGCAGTAGCTACTCATTTAAAAAATATGAGTCAGTACAAACAAAACCAAAAAACTAAGCCTGCCATTTGCAACATCATGGTGTATAGAAGGTATAACGCTACATGAAATGAGTCAAGACAGAAAAAGACAAATACCACAAATTTTCGCTTATATGTGGAATCTAAAAACCAAAACAAACGAATAAACAAACAAGCAAAAGCAGAGAGAGACCCATAAATACAGAGAACTAATGGTTCCTAGAGGGCAAGGGGGTGGAGGATGGGCAAAACGGGTGAAGGAGAGTAGGAGGAATAGGCTTCTAGTTATAGAATGAATAAGTTATGAGGGTGAAAAGTACAGCATAAGCATACAGTCAATGTTACTGTAATAATGTAATGGTAATGCTCGCGGTAGGCAGAGCTATGTTGTACATGTGAAATTAATGTAACATTGTGTGCCAACTATATTTCACTTAAAAATATTAAAAACAAAAAAACTAGGCCTGTATGACTGAGTAATAAACTAACATAAATTTTAGAAACGTATTCATAGTATGTGTCCTATGTGTCAGCCACGTGCCAGCTTCCAATATGAAGTGCAAAACCCAGTATACTGCATTTTGCTTCGTTTATGCAATAGATCTTCCAAGGCAAGGTCTTATCCTTGCTGCCAACATATGGAATATTATTTAAATGAAAATGTTAGTAGGATTATTTTACAAAGTGCTTTTTTCCAAAGTCAAAGCACTATCAAAATGACTTACCTGAGACAGTTTTGTTGTAGTAGCAGGCAGAAGTGGACGACTAAACTTCTTCTGAGAACCAATGGCTGCTGGAAATGGTGGTGCAGAAAATACAGCTGCAACACAATTAATTTTGTTTATCCATCCTTGCATTTCCTCTGCACTCCTATGAGAAAAAGATAAATTTACATCAGGGTATTTCTCTATCTAAGTGTATCACACCTTGCCCATTTCTCATTATTGATTTTTTTTTTTTACTTAAACTTTTATTTATTTATTTATTCATTTATTTAATATATGTAATGTATTGTCAAATTGGTTTCCATACAACACCCAGTGCTCATCCCAAAAGGTGCCCTCCTCAATACCCATCACCCACCCTCCCCTCCCTCCCACCCCCCATCAACCCTCAGTTTGTTCTCAGTTTTTAACAGTCTCTTATGCTTTGGCTCTCTCCCACTCTAACCTCTTTTTTTTTTTTTCCTTCCCTTCCCCCATGGGTTTCTGTTAAGTTTCTCAGGATCCACGTAAGAGTGAAACCATATGGTATCTGTCTTTCTCTGTATGGCTTATTTCACTTAGCATCACACTCTCCATTTCCATCCACGTTGCTACAAAAGGCCATATTTCATTCTTTCTCATTGCCACGTAGTATTCCATTGTGTATATAAACCACAATTTCTTTATCCATTCATCAGTTGATGGACATTTAGGCTCTTTCCATAATTTGGCTATTGTTGAGAGTGCTGCTATAAACATTGGGGTACAAGTGCCCCTATGCATCAGTACTCCTGTCTCATTATTGATTTAAAATGTTACATAAAGTCATTTATATTTCTTGGTAATTGATCCTTGATAAAATTTCACTGAGATAAACATTTTCAACAGCAATTACCATAGTAATAAAAGGCCCTGGAACCGATGATCATTACAATATAAGGCTGTGATTATTCCTCAAGGATACAGGAGGGGAAAAAAGCAAAATCACTCGACAATAAATATTAAAACCCTACTTTGTTTGATACTAGACTCAGTCAAACATTAATTTAAAAATTAGCTCCTCTTTCAATCACATAATTCAATTTTAAAATCCAACTGAGGAACAAATTGATAGAATTTAAAAGGAATATAAAAGGGAACAACCACTTGGAAAGCAGCTTTGACAGTTTTCTTGAAAAGTTAACTATATAAATTTATCATACAATCCAGCAGTTCTATTCCTAGGAATACACCCAAGAGAAATAAAAACATATAGGCACAGAAAGATCTACATGTGAATGTTCACAGCAGCACTATTTATTTATTTATTAAATATATGAAATTTATTGTCAAATTGGTTTCCATACAACACCCAGTGCTCATCCCAAAAGATGCCCTCTTTAATACCCATCACCCACCCTCTCCTCCCTCCCACCCCCTATCAACCCTCAGTTTGTTCTCAGTTTTTAAGAGTCTCTTATGCTTTGGCTCTCTCCCACTCTAACCTCTCTCTCTCTTTTTTTTCCTTCCCCTCCCCCATGGGTTCCTGTTAAGTTTCTCAGGATCCACAGAAGAGTGAAAACATGTGGTATCTGTCTTTCTCTGTATGGCTTATTTCACTTAGCATAACACTCTCCAGTTCCATCCACGTTGCTACAAAGGGCCATATTTCATTCTTTCTCATTGCCACATAGTACTCCATTGTGTATATAAACCACAGTTTCTTTATCCATTCATCAGTTGATGGACATTTAGGCTCTTTCCATAATTCGGCTATTGTTGAGAGTGACAGCAGCACTATTTATAAAAGTCAAAAAGGGGAAACAATCCAAATGTCTGTCAACTCATGAATGAATAAAAGAAAAATGTAATATATATCCATACAGTGGAATACTACTCGGTAATAAAGGCATGAAGGGCAGATACATGTTACAACATGGTGAACCCCCAAAACTTTATGGTAAGTGAAAAAAGCCAGATACATTTCATACTATATGTTCCATGTATATGAAAAATCCAGAAAAAGCAATACCATAGAGACACAAAGGAGACTAGTGGTATCCAGGGTTGGTGGTAAAATGGGGGGTGACTACAAAATGGGCATGGAGGATCTCTTTGGGGTGATGAAAGTGTTCCAAACTGGATTGTGGTGATGGTGGCACAATTCTGTAAATTTGCTGAAAATTATTGAATTATGTACTTCACACAAGTGAGATTAATGGTATGTAAAGAACTTACCAAAAGGATGTTAAAAATCCACCTGAAAGGATGTAGAAATCATCTGATTTCATTAACATACTTTCAACTTTTAACATACTTTTAACTTGTATGTCATATATTTGCAAAGACCAGCACTGACTGGCAGCACTCAATAAATATTTGTGAATTTATAAATGAATGGGAGGATGAGTCAGGACAGATTAAGGTAGACAGAATGTCAGCCCATCTAAAATCATTTCCTTTATGCATTACTCTGAGAAACCACACTAACCTAAGACCACACTAGGTATCAATTCCTCTTTGCACCCCATATGTTTCTATAATCTGATTTCTTTGCCTCTGTTAATTCAATTCATTGATTTCTGCATCACTTCTATCTGAAGTAATTAGAACTTCTTAGTTATCATACTTGGTATTTTACATTAAAAAAATGTTGGGGAACAGAATAATTTGAAGGACTCTGATGACTAATAGCTGTAATTATACATCTGGCTATGAGTCCCTCTGTGGTGCTAAAGCTGTCTTACTCCCATGCTAAAAAAAAATCCTGTGAAACTTGGATTTCCTTACAACTTCCTCCTCACCTGATGTCAGCAATTTCATACCTCCGGAAATTCAACATTCACAAATCACCAGAGTACTTGCTGCTGTTCTTATTTCTTTTTTTGATCTTACATTGCTTTGATCAACAAGTATGCAGATACTTGTGTTCACTATCTTGATGTCAAATTTTAATTCCAATGCCAAATGCAGTCAATTGGTAGTGTTGGGAGTGATTCTGAAGTCAAGCTCAGGTTCTGTGCAAAGCATGAAGAATTAACACTGTCACAGACACTGATGGTGTGTACTCCTATAAAAATTCCTTTTGTAGAGGCTCAGTTCTGAAAATGCAAAGTTTCTCACTTCACAAATCCAGAATTCTCTGTGTGAAAGGCTCCACTTCTAATGTGAAAGTTGTCATGAACCCCTTATTGAACTGGCAATCCATCCTGATTTCTTGCCCACAATATAATTTTATCTTTTTCCTCTAGTTTAATCACAGACTATTAGAGCTCAGGAGGAGAAAGAAGAGAGAGGGAACAAAATGGAAATCTACACTTATTGAACAGTTTCTATATGCCAGGCACTGTATGAAGTACTTTATATATATACTTGATCTCATGTAATTCTCATTAGAACCTTATGAAATAAACATTATCATCTGCACTAATGACAAGCTAAGATTCAAAGAGGTTAAATTACATGCCAGGACGAAGAGCTAGGAAATGGTGATTTGAATCCAGGTCTATTTTACTCTCTGTGTGATAAAACTTACATTGTACAACCCTTGTATTTTATTCATAAAATATTAACTTCTATAGATGGTTTGTGGTTGACTAAAAGTCACAGGGCTGCCTTATAGCAACACAAAAAAACTGAACTTAGAGTTTCTATTTCTGATTCTAGTTTTCTTAGGCATTTGTCCCTCTTGTGTAACCAATTAATGACTTTGAATCCAACATGAAAAATTTCCCCTGAAGATCCTGATTCTATTTCTCGGTATAAAGTGGTGTTATGCAAACTAAAAAGCCAAACCAAATCAAACCAGTGAAACATACTGAGCTTGAAAAAGCAAGACCCTCCAGTCGGCAGTTTTAAGTTTAAGTACATTCGGCTTCTTCTCGTAGTCTATGGCCTTGGATGCCAGCGCATGATGCACACTCACGGCGTTTTTCAAATCCTCTTCAGACAGGGCCTTTTCAGGTTTATATTCATCCTACAGATGGATAGATGGATACAAAGAAAGCTAAGACAAGATCATATTCAGATTTCATCTTCTCTTTTTATGATAAGAAAAAAACCCCTAAAACTAAAAGAAAAACAAATTAGAAAATCCATGAAGGCATGGAAAAAGTGAAATGGTGTAAAAACAACTCTTTGCTACTTCAGGTACCCATCAAGAGAATTTTACTGATGGTGAAAACCTTGCCATTGTGTTCTTAGCTCTAAAGATACTACATTTTCTTCCTACTTTTTTTTGAGTCTAATATTATCAAAAGAAAAATCAAAAGTAAAATAAAATGATTCCTCCAACGGTTCTTTGAAAGAAAAGAGGGAAAATCAGTTTAATAATCAGGAGAAGGCTTAACCCTATTATAGATATAAAAAGGAAAGTGCCATATGAAGATGCAATTTTATATTTGGGCATGAATTATACACTACAGAATTTATAACGGTTTTCTGTATGGCTTCCCTCCAAACTAACAATAGAAAATCCCAACTAGTAGAATAACAAGACTTTAAAGCAAATTTGATTATTAATATCATATTTTTATGTCTGTAGTTTTTCCAGGTCCAATAGAATAACAAAAGGAACTCAAAATTAATTAAATACAGTAGACACTGCAAAAATGTTTTAGGATATGTTTTCTAGTGTTTAAGGTCTCCTCTTCCCTCTTCCCATATATTGTCAGACATGATGCTAAAAAAACTTGCACTTCTGTAAAGAAAACACACAAGAACATACAGCCCTCTCACCTAATTAGTAGCAAATCCTTAAGGAAGATATTGCCTATTCTCTTCTCACAGCCTGGTTTTACATTTCCAAAAAAACAATTACACGTTCTCATTCCTCCTACTTCCTTCCCCCATCCCTGCCACAAATCAAGCAATTCAAATGTACTATTGCTAGTAATTAAAACTGAGTCAGAAATAAACAGCAGCTTTTGTCCTTAATGATCAGTCAGTGACAGTGATGAGAGACAAAGGTAAGGGAAACCTCAAATACACAGTAAATACCAATTGAGAATATAAAGATTACCCAGATTTGTAATATTAAATGATGAAATTTCTTTTCTTTTTAGCTTATGAATACTTTATTTTATGATTTTTTAAATATAATTTATTGTCAAGTTAGCCAGTGTATACAGTGTATACAGAGTGTTCTTGGCTTTGGGAGTAGATTTTATTTTAAGATTGCAACAAGTCTATTTTATTAAGCTTCAGAGATTAAGAACTCCTGTTGACAATGGACAGTTATCTACAGAAGTATGATGAAGAAAGAAAGAAAATAAAAAGAAATCTTAAGTTAAATACAATATATTTACATATATCTATTCTATAATTCCCATTAACGCAGAAAGCTGTAATCTAGTTATGTTTTGGGGTCCTGTCTTTTCTAAATGAGATTTTTATTTTTAGCATTCCAAAGATTCACAAATTTCCTCCGGGAGGTATCAACTAGAGGAAGAGGTCCCCATCAGCCTTAGGATCATGCTACAATAGAACCCTGCATAGCTGACCATCCACTCGATTTAACTTACACTTAAGTCCAGATAGGAATCTGAAGTAGATAAATAATGGGGAGTGGGGATAAAAGACCACGAACAAAATGATCTTCAGAGAATTTATACACTACCTCCATTTCCATACATACTGATCTCTAACACTTGATATTGGAGTATGCACAGAGATCAGCTTAGAAATTTCTATGAACCTTTTTTGATATTCTAGGTCCATGACTTGGCCTAGAATTATCTTAATTCCTTCTCACTAGTTTCTTTTTGATTTAATTTCTTGTTTGGATTTAAGATGATTACTTAGTCCTTTTGTTTTTCCTATATCTTTTTTAATTAAGAAAGAATTTAAGGCTATAATTTTTCTTCTGAGTACAGGTTACACGTAGTTTGAGAATGAAGAGTACTTTTTCATTGTTCTCTAGATAGTTTGCAGTTTTATTTTTTGATCTCTTCTTTGATCTTAGTCATGTCAAAGAGTATGTTTCTTGAGTTTAAAGTTACCTAAGGTTTTAGTTATTTATCATTATATATCTCTACTTTTATTGGCTTGTGACCAGAGATTTTACAGCAGTCTGTAAAACCCATTTTATTTCTTCAAAATTTGTTAAGGGTAATTTGTTAAGGTTTTCAAACCACATTTGACTTTTGTTAATGTTCCATGGACATACAGAAAAAAAAATTATTCTCTGAGGGATGAGTATGCATTAAGAGATAAGTTTATTGATTCAATCCCTCTATATTCCTACACCATTTTTTCTAAATGTTCATCCCATTGAGACAAATATACTGACCTCTCTCTTTCACTATATTGTATTTTAAATTCTATTTGCATTTCTAATAGTTCTTGTTCACATTTTAGTTGCTATGTTTGATGTATTTAGGTTTATGATTGTTATCTTCCTTAAATGATGGGCTATTTATTATTTTAAAATGTTCTTTATCTAGTAGTGCCTAGTTACATAAGATAGAAACTTAAAATGCTCTCTCCCATAAAAATGTTCTATTTCTCTACTAGTAGTCAACATCAACAAGGTAAGATTTTAAAAATCATTTTGCTTCCCTCCCTCCTTCTCATTAATCTTAAACTTTGCTGAAATACTTTATTATGTTTGTTCTGCAATATTATTAAAATTACTTGATATTATGCATTTTCTATTTTAAAAAACCTGACTTTGTACTTATATTACACATTCACTGAGTCTCTCCTTATTCTTTTAGATCTAATTGCTCACTTACTTTCTATCTTTCCTCTATCTTAAAGTGTTTTCTCATCCCTTGGTTATTTTCTCTCCTTTTGAGTATTTTTCTCAGGTGAATGATCTACTGTAGTCTTTATTTCAAAATATCTTTCACTTTCTTTGACAGGTATAGAACTCTTGGTTGCAGTCCCCTTACACTCAGTATCTGTAGATGCTATTCTACTGTCATCTACCTTCCAGTTTTATAAAAGTCCAAAGCTAGTCTGATTCTTTTTTTTTTTTTTTTCCATTTTACTGTATTTTCTGTTAGGAATCTTATACAGATTTCTTTTTATCTTTGCTTAACTGACTGAGCCACCCAGGTGCCCCCAGACAATTCTTTCACACATCCATGATAGTCTCTGTTGCATTCTGCCAAATGTTCGCCATTCTCTTCAACACCCCAAGTCATTAAAACTGTGGCTAAGAGCATAGTTGCCTAGAGTTAGAACTGTCTAGGTTCAAATGACTAGTTCTAATATAATACTTAATGTTTTTGTGACCTTAGGTTAATTAAAGTCATTAAGCTTCACTTTCTAAGCTTGAGAAGCAGTGATAATACTTCCCTCATAAAGTGGTAGGATGAAGTTAAATGAGATACTGTTTGTTAAACTCTTAATGTTCACAGCATATAGTAACCACTCAAATTCTAGCTGGTATAATTTTTTTGTTTTTTTTAAATGTTTTATTAATTTTTGAAGGGGAAAGGGGCAGAGGGAGAGGGGGACAGAGGACCTAAAGCAGGCTCTGTGCTGACAGCAGTGAGGCTGATGTGGGGCTTGAACTCACAAACCGTGAGATCATGACCTGAGCCAAAGTCAGATGCTCAACCAACTGAGCCACCCAGGTGCCCCTGGCTGGTATAATTTCTAATAATTTCTTAGTAACAGGGTTGGCCTTATATAAGGTCAAACTTGTAAATATAAAACTTTCTGCTTACTACTCCATAAAAAACAATATTTGGTGACCATTTTTATCTCCTTTCTTTCTGAAACAGAAGAATCCTGTGTTCTCAGATCATCCTCCACATACCTTTCTTAGGAGCTTATTTCATGGATCATTATTTTTCTTCTATATTTTTAATCATTCTCTATCTACTGGCTTCTTCCTCAAAGCCTATAAATATATTCAAAGTCTCTCTTATTATTGTAAGATAATTGTTTCTTCTAAATACTGCTTTCTCCTCTGGTATCACCTCTTTTCTTTTACGTATGATAAGTTAGTTGTTTCTATGTATTTCCAGTTTATCCTTTAACCCACTGCAATTTGGAATCCATTTCTACATTTTACTAAAACCGCTCTGGCAAAGGTCATCAATGACCACCTAATTGAAAATTTCGAGAAATTATTGTTAGTTCTTACCATATGGCACCCAAGGAATTCAACAAAATTCTTGAAATTCTTCCTTTGCTTATGTTACAATACACTCCTTGTTTCTCTCCTACCTCTCTGAGCAGTGTTTTGCTATCTCCTCTTTCAACTATCCTCCAGATGTCAGTTCTGCCACTGTCTTTCATCTCTTCTCATTCCATAAATACCACAAGGGATGATTACAACTGCTCTTATCAGTTAAACTCCCACCTATATCATGATGTCTAACAAAGTGCTGTAGGTTGAATGAGAAACATAAGACCAATTGATAGCTATTAATGAATGACTTCAACCGTGAAACTTGGAGCAATGTAAATATTCTTAGGAAATACTGTCTGTGCTGATATTTTATTTATTTATTTTTTAAATGTTTACTTATTTTGAGAGAGTGCAAGCATATGCAAATGGGGGAGGGGCAGAGACAGAGGGAGAGAGAGCATCCCACGCAGGCTCCATGCTCTCAGCACAGAGCCTGATGCAAGGCTCAATACCATGCACCATGAGATCATGACCTGAGTTGAAATCAAGAATTGAACACTTAACCGACTGAGGCACCCAGGCACCCTTGCTGATATTTTCCTTTAAAACCAAGCCTGAAGGATGACATCCTTAGACTGCTATAAAAGTGCAAGAAATTTTAAAATGCAACATTTATTATAGTCCTACGTAAAAGCTAACAGTAATCATCAATGTAGGACAACTGCACCATTGTGGCTGAACAGGACTCTATTCCAGGGCAGTTTATAAACTCTGAGATACACTGCCAGTTTACCTTACATTGGAAGTAAAATATTGCACAGGACAGAAATGGAAGGCAAGATCCATAGTGAGGATGGAACCGAAGTCTAGGAATCTTAAGTCTTACAAACTTCTGTTTTTCTAGTTGGTACTAATATCATTTTACTATGAAAAAAAATAAGGAAAAATAGGAGAGGATCAAGATAATGGAGTAGGAAGATCCTGAGCTCACCCCTTCCATGAACATACCAAAAGCTATAACTATATATAGAACTACTATCTCTGAGAAGAAACTGAAGAAAAGCAGAACAGATCATTTACAACTAAGGATATAAAGAAAACAAACAAACAAAATGTCCACAAAGAGTTCGGTAGGAGGGGTGGAGATGCTGTCTAGTTAGGAACCATACCTTTGGTTCAGTGACCCACAGAGAAAGGGATTTCAGAATCAAAGAGGGCCCTCCCTGAGGAAGGAGGGTTCCAAGCCACACATTGAGCTCCATAGCCCAGGGAATCTGTACTGGAAAGATAATCACCCATAATGTCTGCTTTGAAAATCATTTGGAGTTTAGGTCTGGGATAGCCAGAAGAAAGTAGGAAGCT
This sequence comes from Panthera uncia, assembly GCF_023721935.1. Classification (NCBI taxonomy): domain Eukaryota; kingdom Metazoa; phylum Chordata; class Mammalia; order Carnivora; family Felidae; genus Panthera; species Panthera uncia. Next base: position 163,235,805 of record NC_064811.1, on the reverse strand, counting down.
GTTACTTTAAAAGGTGCACACACAACTCACTTGCTCCAAATCCTAGCACATAGTCAGCAGTTTTCAAAGTACCTCGGTTAAACTGAGGAGATCTATTAACTAATTTTAGCATGTGTGAGAGAGGCAGGGATCTGTCAGAGGAACATTCTCTAGGAATGGAAGGGCTGGCAAGAACCATTTCTGACACTCTCCATCTACTATGCTAACACCCTTCACCCAGTGCTAACATTCACCTGTGGACTTGCACTGCCAAACTGCCTCCCCCAGCCCAGCACTCCTCCTAGATGGCTCCCTGCCCCACCAAACATGCTGGTGGCCTCACAGCACCAGTGAGCCGCACCCCCAACCCAGGGAGACTGCACGCCAGAGCATCTACAACAGTCATAGCTTAGCTCACATCCAGCTGTACCAGAGAGCTGTCCTGCCCATCAACACTCCTACAGCTGTCATAGCCATGCCTCTAAGCTAGCTGTGCTGGGGCCAACCCAGCACACCAGCATGCTTGCAGCAGTCACAGCCAGGATGCCTAGTCAGATGGGCTGGGGGTCAACCCCATTTGCCAGCATGCCCATAGCAGTCATAGCCAAGCCTCATAGACAGCCATGCTGAGTCCTGTATAACAGTGAGTCTGTGCCAGTCATGACTCAGCCATAAGAGGAGTGTTCACACTGCCAACACAAGGGCTTGGGTGACCAAGATTTGCACTACTGGACCCCATAGGACACCTTCTGCATAAGACTACTCCTTCAAAACTTGGAGATGTAACTGATCTATGCAAGATACAGAAACAAACAAAGTTATACAAAATTAAGAGACAGAGGAATATATTTCAAATGAAAGAACAAGACAAAACCCAAGAAGAAGAACTAAATGAATCAGAGATAAACAATCTAACAGATAACGAGTTTAAAGTGATGGTCATAAAGATGCTCACTGAAATTAGGAAAAGAATGGATAAACACAGTAAGAACTTCAACAAAGAGAAAATATAAAAAACCAATCAGAGCTGAAGAATATAATAACTAAAATGAAAAATACACTAGAAGGAATCAACAGCAGCAGATTAAATGAAGCAGAAAAATGGATCAATGATTTGGAATATAGGTAACAGAAATCATGTAACTGAAACAGTCACAAGAAAAATGAACTTTAAGAAAAGGATAATTTAAGGGACCCATGAAACAACATCTAATATACTAAGATTCATATTAAAAGGGTCCCAGAAGGAGAAGTGAAAAAGGAACAGCAACACTATTTGAAGAAATAATAGGTGAAAATTACCTTAACCTGGAGAATGAAACAGATATCCAAGTCCAGGAAGCAGAGAACCTCAAAAAAGATGAACCCAAAAAGGCCCATTCCAATACACATAATATAGTGTCAACAGGTAAAGAGAGAACCTTAAAAGCAGGAAAATAAAAACAACCAGTTATATTCAAGAGAATCCCCATACAATGACCAGCAGGTTTTTCAGAAGTAACGTTACAGTCCAGAGGGGAGTGGCACAATATATTCAAAGTATTGAAAGGAAAAACTTACAACCAAGAATCTTTCATCTGGCAAGGTTATCACTCAGAATAGGAGACAGAAGTAAGGTGTTTCCCAGAAAAGCAAAAGCTGAAAAAGTTGATCAATATCAAACTAGTCTTACAAGAATTATTAAAGGGACTTCTTTAGCAGAAAAGAAAAGGACATAACTAGAAAAAATAAGAAGGAAACAATCTTACTGCTAAAGATCAATATAGTAAAAGTAGTGGATCAAATATTAACATAGCTAGTTTGAAGGTTAAAAGACAAAAGTAGGAAAATCATCTAGACCTAAAACAATTAGTCTAGGGATAAAAAATAATAAGATGTAAAATATGACATCAAAAATATAAATGTGTTGGGGGGGATGGGAGGATGTAGTGCTTTTCCACTGCACTGGAACTTCAGCCATCTGCAACTTAGAATAGTTTGCTATATATAGAATGCTATTTACGAACCTTATGGTAACCACAAACCAAAAACCTGTAATAGATACAAAAAAATAAATAAATAAATAAATAAGGAGAAAGGAATACAAACACCAAGAAAAATCACAAAATCCAACAGACAATGGCCAGAGAAAGGAACAGAGAAGAACTACAAAAACAAACAGAAAACAACAAACAAAATGACAATAAGTACATATTTATCAATAATTACTTTACATGTAAATGGACTAAATGCTCCAATAAAAAAGACACAGGGTGGCTGAATGGATTAAAAAACAAGATACTAATCCAACTGCCTAGGAGGACTGAGGGCAGGAAGAGGGCAGCGAGAGCAGTGCCATTGGGTTGGCTGCCCTGAGGTAGGAGCTAGGCTCCCTGGCCTTGGCACCAGGGTTGGACTTGGTAGGGACTGTTTGGGATACCACTGGGGCTTGCTTGTAAGGTTGCTTTAGGGATGAAATTATAAGAAAAAAGCTGGGAAACAACAACAACAAGAAACACTTACAGGCTAAAGAAAATAGAGAAGAAAAACATAACTGGAAGCAAATGTGTTGTGAAAACACAACAGTTCAAAACAATTGTATGCAACAAAGAAGTTCTAATAAAAAAGTTTACAGTGATGTAGGTCCACTTCAAAAAACAAGAAAAGTCTCAAATGAATAATCTAACATTATACCTGAAGGAACTAGAAAAAGAACAAAGCCCATAGGTCATAGAAGGAAGGAAATAATAAAGGTCAATGTGGAAATAAATGAAATAGAAAGTAAAAAAAGAAAAAAAAACAATAGAAAAGATCAATGAAACTAAAGGCAGTTCTCTGAAAAGAAACACTAAGTTGAAAAACTCTGAGCCAGACTCATGAAGAGAAAAAACAGCCCAAATCAATAAAATCAGAAATGAGAGAAGTTGTAACTTATACCACAGAAACACAAAGGATCGTAACAGACCACTATGAAAATTACGTGCGAATAAAGGGGACAACCTAGGAGAAATGGATAAATTCCTAGAAACATACAATATTTCAAGACTGAATCAAGAAGAAACAGAAAATGTGAACAGACCAATTACTAGTAATAGCATTGAACCAGTAATAGAAAAATTCATCTCGAACAAAACTTTAGGACCAGATGGCTTCAGAGGTAAATTCTATAAAACATTTAAGAAGAGTTAATAACTATCCTTGAACTGTTCCAAAAAACTGAAGAATAAAGAACACTTTGAAAGTTTTACTTTTATGAGGTCAACATAACCTAAAAACAAAACAAAAGACAACACAGAAAGAGACAATTACAGGCCAATATGTCTGATGAACATAGATGCAAATACCCTCAACAAAATAGTAGTAAACTGAATTCAGCAATACATTAAAAGGAACATACATAATGATCAAGAGGGATTTATTCCAGGATTGCAAGGATCTTTCAGTCTTAGCAAATTAATCATCATGATACACCATATTAATAAAAAGAGGATAAAAATCATATCATCTCAATAGATGCAGAGAAAGCACTGATACAATTCAATATCTCTTTATGATAAAAACTCTCAACAAACTGGTATAGAGGGTATAGAGGGTACATACCTCGACATAATAAAGTCCATATATGAAAAACCTATAGCTAATTTCAGAGTCAATGATAAAAAACTAAAAGCTTTTCCTCAAAAATCAGAAACAGGGATGCTCACTCCTGTCACTTTCATTCAATATAATATCAGGAGACCTAGGAGACCCAGTCATGATAATAAGGAAAAAAAAAAAAAAAGAACATCCAATTGGTAAAGAAGAGGTAAATGTCTCCATTTGCAGATGACACGATAGTATATATAGAAAATCCTAAACACTCAACCAAAAACTATTAGAACTAGAATAAATTTGAGGGAGGAGTTAAGATAGTGGATAAATGGGACCCTGGGCATTTCTTGTCCTTCAAACACAGCTGGATAGAGGTCAGATCACTTGGGACACCCAGGAAAAAGATCTGAAGACTGGCAGAAGGATCTCCACCATTGGATGGAGACAGTGTGGCAGGTGTGAGGTGTATGGAAGAGAACTTGGGGAGAGAAAAACAGAGGATGCTGTGGAGTGGGAGAAAGATAGAGGGGTTTAGAGAGTGCGGTATTGGGTTTGCACAAGAGGACAATCTCTCTGGATCATGGGGGAGTGAGAGGTACTAAGTGTAGTAAGTTTTTGTTTTTGTTTTTTGCAAACAGCATTTGGAGCACAAACTCTGGAGGTTTGGGAAGTATATGATTTTCTCCTAAGCAGAGCTGTGGCATGTGCTTCTGAGGAGGGGAGAGCTGGCCTGGGAGTGCAGAACATGGTATAAGGATCTCCAGGGCTTTCACTGATGGGGGACAAAGGTGCACACACAGGACAGAAAACTTGGTTGCTGCTTTTCACTGTGCTACACCATAGATTCTGAGTATTGTGTAGGTGGGGGACTGTTTTTCTGGGACAAAGGACATCAGACACAATGTGGAGAAATTCTATTCTGGAGGAGGGGGGTGAATCCACACAGTGATGGGTCCTCTAGACTTTGAGTTTTGAAACCCAGCCACACACCAAATAAAAAATGCAGGAGAGCTGTGGCACAAGACACACTGACTATCCTCACTATTGTGTAAGGGCTTCCTGAACAGTGGGGCTGTAAGATCCCATCCACAGACTAGAGAGTGGGTAGTGCCATTTTCCCTCTCAATACCAACATGGTGGGACTTCAAGAACAGAGTGGCCCTCAGTGGAGGTGGGACCCATTTACATCAAACCTCACCCCTCTGTGCCTGCAACTGCTTATTTACTAGGGCAGAACTAACTTAGAATGAGTAGAGAAGGCCACTCCTCTAGAACACCAGCACAGCAGCACCCTGAATGCACCAGTGTACTGAAAATAGAGTGCTTCAGAACATCTTCTGGTGGAAATAGGACCAAGGCTTATTTTTTTCTTCTTCCTTTTTTTCCTGTTGGAATCAGGGTTATAATTGTTTGTTTGTTTGTTTTTTCATTTCCTTCTCTTTTTTGGTGATCCAAATCCTGTTGGATTGTTTTGTTTTGTTTTGGTTGTCTTGAGAATTCTGGCTTTTTGATTCCTTGTTTTTTTTTTCATTCTTTTTCTCTTTTTTTTGAATTAGGCTTGTTTTTTCTTCTTTTTCTTCAAGCTTATTTTGACAAACAAATCAAAGCACACCTGGTTAAAGGTCCAAATGCTCCACACTGCAAGCAAGGAGGAGCTCTGTAGAGGACTGATCAATGGGAAAGAGCAGCCAAAATGCAACAGCAGAGTGCACACAGCATACACCAGAAATACTTCTGTTTCTTCCCTGGACAGTATATGATCCTATTTGATTATAGCAGTACTCCCCGGTGTAGGAAATATAACAAGATTTCAAAACATTTAAAATACAGAAATGTAGCCAAAATGACAAGGCAGAGGAATCCTTCTCAAAAGAAAAGTCAAGAAGAAATCACAGCCAGGGTCTTGATGAAAAGACATATAAGGAATACATCTGAACAATTTAGAACAACAGTCATAAGACTATGACCTGAGCTTGAAAAAAGCATAGAAGACACCAGAAAAACCCTACTACAGGGATCAAAGACCTAAAAATTAGTCAGGCTGAAATAAAAAATGCTATAACTGAGATGAAAAACTGACTGAATATAGTCACAACAAGGATTGAAGAATCAGAGGACAGAATAGGTGATATAGAAGATGAAATTATGGAAAATAATGAAGCTGAAGAGGCAAAAAACAAAACAAAACAAAACCACCATTAGATCACAGAGACAGGGAACTCAGCGATTCTGTCAAACAACAATCTGTATCATATGCCTCCCAGAAGAAAACAGCAAGAAAAGGGGATAGAAATTTTATTTGAACAATTATAGCTGAGAACTTCCCTAACCTGGAGAAGGAAACAGAAATTCAAGGCTAAGAGACACAGAGAACTCTCCTAAAATTGACAAAAACAGGTCAACACCACTACATATCATACTGAGACTTGCAAAACACAGATATAAAGAGAATTCTGAAACCAGCTAGGGCCAAAGTGTCTTTAACCTACAAGGGTAGACACATGAGGTTAGCAGCAGACTTGTCCACTGAAACTTGGCAGGTCAGAAGGGAGTGGCAGGAAATATTCAATACACTGAATAGGAAAAATATGCAGCCAAGAATTTTTCATTCAGCAAAGCTCTCATTTAGAATAGAAGGAAACATAAAGAGTTTCCCAGAAAAACAAAAACTAAAGGAGTTTATGAACACAAAAACCAGCATTGTAAGAAATTTTAAGGGGGAGTCCTTGAGTGGAGACTAGAAAGGACCAGAGAACATTATGAGAAACACCAACACTACAGATAAAACAATGGCACTGAATTCATATCTTTCAATAATCACTGTGAATGTAAATGGATTAAATACTCCCATTGAAAGACATAGGGCATCAAAGATGGCGGAACAGCATGGAAGTCTTTTTTCCATCTTGCTTCCATGAAAACAGCCAGATCAACACTAAACCATCCTGCACACCTAGAAAACTGATTTGAAGATTAACACAAAAATGTACACAACCTGAACCACAGAACTCAGGAGGTACATGGTGTAGAGAGGTGAACTGGGGGACAGAGAAACTGCAGAGTGCAGGGAGCTGTTTTTGCTTGTGGAGAGAGGATGGAGATGAGGGGAGAGCACAGAAAAACACCCCCCCCCAAAAGCAACTGGAGAAAAAGTAGAAAAGGAAATAGTGACAGGGACTGAACTAAAAAGGGAGAAAGAAGAAAGTAGAGGGTTTAAATTTCATTAAGGCTCTATAAACAGGGGGAGCACAGAGTCTAAAACTCCACAGCTCGATTCCTGGTGGTGCTCTGGTGGGAAGGATGAATCCCCAGGAGCATAGAGTTAGGTCTGAGGGCCACATGGGAAAGGTGGTTTCCCTGCTGGAAGGACATCTGGTAGAGGCTATGCAGTCACCCCACAGGCATAGGTCCCAGCAGACGCCAGGAAACAACCACATTTGCTGGTGCTGGGACAAGGACATTAAAGGTGAAGCTTGGTGCCAGACATATGTTGTGATTTTCCATATCCCTAAAATGCTGCTACATGATTGTGAACTTTTTCTGGGGCAGAATGGCACCCAGCCACAGTCTCTAGGCATTGGCAGCAGCACGGTCCTGTGAATGTTCCTGGGTGTGGCTGGCACTTGGCCATTACTTGGTGAGACCCTCCCCCAGAAGGTCTGAGTGGGTTAAAGCCACAGTCCCTCAGAAGTGAGGTTTTGGGAAACACAGCCGCATCTGAGATAAAACTCAGGAGGGAGGTGCTGCCTGGCAACATGATGGCCTGGTCATGGACCGTGTAAAAGCAGGGAGTGGATGGAAGCCAGAGACAAAGGGCGAGTGTATGATTGTTAATCAGGGAGAACAGAGTTCCGACACTAGAGACTGAGTGGATGACGTGATTTTCATCCTTCCCATGCATGTGCATACATACCTACAAGCGCCAGAACAACTCACCCCAGTAAACTAAGCAGCACCAACTAATAGAGAATGGAGCCATTATGCTAAGCCCCACCCAACTGGGCCAACCTCACTCTTCAGGAACACCAAAAGTCTCTCCCCCTGCTTAGTTTATGGACTATAGAGTGTTCACAGTTTGACTTCTAGGGGACAATGATGTAATTCCAATCGTATTTCGGTCAGTTTGCTGGTCTATCTATTCAATTTTTTTTCTTCTGTTCTTTTCTTGAATACACAAAAAATTTACTTTTATTTTCAATTTTTATTAAATATATTTTTGTTTTTTTCTACTACATTTTTCACTTTTTTGTAAATTTTTGTAAATTTTGTAAATTTTTGCAAATTTTTCAAATGATTTCTTTTTTCTTTTTCTTTTCTTATCTTGCCCTTTTTATGTAATCTATCAAGCTCCTTTCAACAACCAGATGAAAAATACACACAGGATTTAGCATCATTTGTTTGATTTCGTTGGGTGTTGTTTTTATTTTTTTAATTTTAACTTTTTTTTTTACTTTATTCCTTTTCTACCTTCAAAACTATGAGATGAAGGAATTCACCCCAAAAGAAAGGGAAGGAAGAAACGACAGCCAGGCACTTAATCAACACAGATACAAGCAAAATGTCTGAACCAGAATTTAGAAGCATGATAATAAGAATACTAGCTGGAGTCTAAAATAGATTAGAATCCCTTTCTGTGGAGACAGAAGTAAAAGGTAGTCATGATGAAATAAAAAAATGCTATAACTGAGCTGCAGTCTCGAATGACTGCCACGGCAGGAAGAATGGATGAGGCAGAGCAGTGAATCAGCGAGAGGACAAACTTATGGAGAGCAATGAAACAGAAAAAAAGAGGGAGACTAAGGCATAAGAGCATGACTTAAGAATTAGAGAACTCAGTGACTCATTAAAAAGGAACAACATCACAATCATAGGGTTCCCAGAAGATGAAGACAGAGAAAAAGGGGTAGAAGGGTTATGTGAGCAAATCATAGCAGAAAAACTTCCCAACCTGGGGAAAGACACAGACATGAAAATCCAAGAAGCACAGAGAACTCCCGTTAGCTTCAACAAAAACCGACCATCAATAAGGCATATCATAGTCAAATTCACAAAATCCTCAGGGATGGAAAGAATCATGAAAGCAGCAAGGGAAAAAAAAGTCCTTAATCTACAATGGAAGACAGATCAGGTTTGCAGCAGACCTATCCACAGAAACTTGGCAGGCCAGAAAGGAGTGACAGGATATAGTCAATATGCTGAATCAGAAAAATATGCATCCAAGAATTCTTTATCCAGCAAGACTGTCATTCAAAAGAGAAGGAGATTAAAAGTTTCCCAGACAAACAAAAATTAAAGGAGTTTGTGACTACTAAGCCAGTCTTGCAAGAAATTTTAAGGGGGACTCTCTGAGGGCAGAAAAGACGATAAAGAAAAAAAAAAGACCAAAAGCAACAAACACTAGAAAAGATCAGAGAACACTACCAGAAACTCAAACTCTACAGTTAACTTAATGGCAACAAATCGGTATCTTTCAGTACTGACTCTAAACGTCAATGGACTAAACTCTCCAAAGAAAAGATATAGGGTAAAAGAATGGATAAGAAAACAAGATTCATCCATATGCTCTTTACAAGAGACCCATTTCAGACATAAAGACACCTTCAGATTGAAAGTAAGAGGATGGAGAACCATCTATCATGCTAAATGGTCACCAAAAGAAAGCTGGAATAGCCATACTTATATCAGACAATCTAGACTTTAAAATAAAGACTGTAACAAGAGATAAAGAAGGGTATTATATAATAATTAAGGGGTCTATCCACCAAGAAGACCTAACAATTGTAAACATTACACTCCAAATGTGGGAGTACCCAAATATATAAATCAATTAATCACAAACATAAACAAGCTCATTGATAATAATACCATAATAGTAGGGGACTTCAACACCCCACTTACAACAATGGACAGATCATCTAAACAGAAAATCAACAAAGAAACAATGGATTTGAATGACACACTCGACCAGATGGACTTAAAACATATTCAGAATATTTCATCCTAAAGCAGTGGAATAGACATTTTTCTCCAGTGCACATGGATGGTCCTCCAGAATAGATCACATACTGGGAAACAATCTGCCCTCAACAAATAGAAACAGATTGAGATCATACCGTGCATATTTTCAGACCACAATGCTATGAAACTTGAAATCAACCACAAGAAAAAACTTGGAAAGGTAACATACTTGGAGACTAAAGAACATCCTAGTAAAGAATGAATGGGCTAACCAAAAATTAAAGAGGAAAATAAAAAGTGCATGGAAGCCAATGAAAATGATAACACCATAGCCCAAAACCTCTGGGACACAGCCAATGCATCATAAGAGGGAAATATATAGCCATTCAGGCCTTCCTAAATAAGGAAGAAAGGTCTCAGATACAAAACCTAACCTTACACCTTAAAGAGCTGGAAAAAGAACAGCAAATAAAACTCAAAACAGCACAAGGAAGGAAATGATAAAGACTAGAGCAGAAATTAATGCTATCGAAACCAAGCAAAAACAAAAACAAAAACAAAAGCAAAACACAATAGAGCAGGTCAATGAAACCAGAAGCTGGTTCTTTGAAAGAATTAACAAAATGGATAAACCACTAGCCAGTTTGATCAAGAAGAAAAAGGAAAGGACCCAAATAAATAAAATCAAGAATGAAACAGAAGAGATAACAACTAACACAGCAGAAATACAAGCAATAATAAGAGAATATTCCCAGCAATTATACGCAAATAAAACGGGCAATCTGGAAGAAATGGACAAATTCCTAGAAACATAGAAACTACCAAAACTGAAACAGGAAGAAATGGAAAATTTGAACAGAGCCATAACCAATAAAGGAATAGAATTAGTAATCATTGATCTGCTCTACAGTTTTTTATATTCTATATTGTTTATTTCTGCTCTGATCTTTATTATTTCTCTTCTTCTGCTGGGTTTAGGCTGTCTTTGCTGTTTTGCTTCTATTTTCTTTAGGTGTGCTGTTAGATTTTGTATTTGGGATTTTTTTTTGTTTCTTGAGATAGGCCTGGATTGCAATGTATTTTCCTCTCAGGACTGCCTTCGCTGCATCCCAAAGCATTTGGATTGTTGTATTTTCATTTTCGTTTGTTTCCATATATTTTTTAATTTCTTCTCTAATTGCCTGGTTGGCCCATTCATTCTTTAGTAGGGTGTTCTTTAACCTCCATGCTTTTGGAGGTTTTCCAGACTTTTTCCTGTGGTTGATTTCAAGCTTCATAGCATTATGGTCTGAAAGTATGCATGGTATGATTTCAATTCTTATATACTTATGAAGGGCTGTTTTGTGACCCAGTATGTGATCTATCTTGGAGAATGTTCCATGTGCACTCAAGAAGAAAGTATATTCTGTTGCTTTGGGATGCAGAGTTCTAAATATATCTGTCAAGTCCATCTGATCCAATGTAGCATTCAGGGCCCTTGTTTCTTTATTGACCATGGGTCTAGATGATCTATCCATTTCTGTAAGAGAAGTGTTAAAGTCCCCTGCAATTACCACATTCTTATCAATAAGGTTGCTTATGTTTGTGAGTAATTGTTTTATATATTGGGGGGCTCCTGTATTCGGCGCATAGACACTTATAATCGTTAGCTCTTCCTTATGGATAGACCCTGTAATGATTATATAATGCCCTTCTTCATCTCTTGTTACAGCCTTTAATTTGAAGTCTAGTTTGTCTGATATAAGTATGGCTACTCCAGCTTTCTTTTGACTTCCAGTGGCATGATAAATAGTTCTCCATCCTCTCACTCTCAATCTGAAGGTGTCCTCAGGTCTAAAATGAGTCTCTTGTAGACAGCAAATAGATGGGTCTTGTTTTTTTATCCATTCTGATACCCTATGTCTTTTGGTTGGCACATTTAGTCCATTTACATTCAGTGTTATTATTGAAAGATATGGGTTTAGAGTCATTGTGATGTCCGTAGGTTTCATGCTTGTAGCGATGTCTCTGGTACCTTGTCTCACAGGATCCCCCTTAGGATCTCTTGTAGGACTGGTTTAGTGGTGACGAATTCCTTCAGTTTTTGTTTGTTTGGGAAGACCTTTATCTCTCCTTCTATTCTAAATGACAGACTTGCTGGATAAAGGATTCTCGGCTGCATATTTTTTCTGTTCATCACATTGAAGATCTCCTGTCATTCCTTTCTGGCCTGCCAAGTTTCAGTAGAGAGATCAGTCACGAGTCTTATAGGTCTCCCTTTATATGTTAGAGCACGTTTATCTCTAGCTGCTTTCAGAATTTTCTCTTTATCCTTGTATTTTGCCAGTTTCACTATGATATGTCGTGCAGAAGCTCGATTCAAGTTACCTCTGAAGGGAGTTCTCTGTGCCTCTTGGATTTCAATGCCTTTTTCCTTCCCCAGATCCAGGAAGTTCTCAGCTATTATTTCTTCAAGTACACCTTCAGCACCTTTCCCTCTCTCTTCCTCCTCTGGAATACCAATTATGTGTAGATTATTTCTCTTTAGTGCATCACTTAGTTCTCTAATTTTGCCCTCATACTCCTGGATTTTTTTTTATCTCTTTTTCCCAGCTTCTTCTTTTTCCATAATTTTATCTTCTAGTTCACCTATTCTCTCCTCTGCCTCTTCAATCTGAGCCGTGGTTGTCTGCATTTTATTTTGCAGCTCATTGATAGCATTTATTAGCTCCTCCTGGCTGTTCCTTAGTCCCTTGATCTCTGTAGCAATAGATTCTCTGCTGTCCTTTATACTGTTTTCAAGCCCAGTGATTAATTTTATGACTATTATTCTAAATTCACTTTCTGTTATATTGTTTAAATCGTTTTTGATCAGTTCATTAGCGGTTGTTATTTCCTGGACGTTTTTCTGAGGGGAATTCTTCTGTTTCGTCATTTTGGATAGTCCCTGGAGTGGTGCGGAACTGCGGGGCACTTCCCCTGTGCTGTCTTGAATAACTTGCATTGGTGGGGAGGGCCGCAGTCAGACCTGATGTCTGCCCCCAGCCCACCACTGGGGCCACAGTCAGACTGGTGTGTGTCTTCTCTTCCCCTCTCCTAGGGGCGGGATTCACTGTGGGGTGGCATGGCCCATCTGGGCTACTTGCACACTGCCAGACTTGTGGTGCTGGGGATCTGGCGTATTAGCTGGGGTGGATCGGCAAGGTGCACAGGGGCGGGAGGGGCAGGCTCAGCTCGCTTTTCCTTCGGAGATCCGCTTCGGGAGGGGCCCTGTGGCACCGGGAGGGAGTCAGACCCGACGGAAGGATGGATCTGCAGAAGCACAGCGTTGGGTGTTTGCAGGGTGCAAACAAGTTCCCTGGCAGGAACCGGTTCCCTTTGGGATTTTGGCTGGGGGATGGGCGAGTGAGATGGTGCTGGCGAGTGCCTTTGTTCCCTGCCAAGCTGCGCTCTGTCGTCTGGGGCTCAACAACTCTCCCTCCCATTGTCCTCCAGCCCTCCCATTCTCTGAGCAGAGCTGTTAACTTATAACCTTCCAGATGTCAAATCCCGCTTGCTGTCACAACACACTCCGTCCGGCCCCTCCGCTTTTGCAAGCCAGACTCGGGGGCTCTGCTTGGCCGTGGGCCACCCCTCCGCCCCAGCTCCCTCCCGCCAGACTGTGGAGCGCACACTGCCTCTCCGCCCTTCCTACCCTCTTCTGTGGGCCTCTCATCTGCGCTTGGCTCCGGAGACTCTGTTCTGCTAGTCTTCTGGCGGTTTTCTGGGTTATTTAGGCAGGTGTAGGTGTAATCTAAGTGATCAGCAGGATGCACGGTGAGCCCAGCGTCCTCCTATGCTGCCATCTTCCCAGGATCTAGAATTAGTAATCAAAAAGCTCCCAAAAAACAAGACTCCCAGGTCAGATGGTTTTCCAGGGGAATTCTACCAAACATTAAGGAAGAGTTAACACCTATTCTCTTGAAAGAGCTGTTCCAAAAAATAGAAATGGAAGGAAAACCTCAAAACTCTTTCTATGAAGCCAGCATTACTTTGATTCCAAAACCAGACAGAGACCCCACTAAAAAGCAGAACTATAGACCAATTTCTCTGATGAACATGGATGCAAAAATTCTCAACAAGATATTAGCCAACTGGCTCCAACAACACATTAAAAAAATTATTCACCACGACCAAGGGGGATTTATACCTGGGATGCAGGGCTAATTCAATATCTACAAAACAATCAATATGATTGATCACATCAATAAAAGAGAGGACAAGAAACACATGATCCTCTCAATAGGTGCAGAGATAGCATTTGACAAAATACAGCATCCTTCCTTGATAAAAACCCTCAAGAAAGTAGGGATAGAAGGATCATACCTCGAGATCATAAAGGCTATATATGAAAGACCCAATGCTAATATCATCCTCAATGGGGAAACACTGAGAGCTTTCTCCCTAAGGTCGGGAACAAGACAGGGATGTCCACTCTCGCCACTGTTATTTAACATAGTATTGGAAGTCCTAGCCTCAGCAATCAGACAATACAAAGAAATAAAAGGCATCCATATCAGCCAGGGGGAAGTCAAACTTTCACTCTTCGCAGATGACATGATACTCTATATGGAAAACGCAAAAGATTCCATTAAAAAACTGCTAGAACTGATCAGTGAAAGCAGCAAAGTTGCAGGATATAAAATCAATGCACAGGTTGCATTCCTATGCACCAATAATGAAGCAACAGAAAGAGAAATCAAGGAATTGATCCCATGTATAATTGCACCAAAACCCATAAAACACCTAGGAATAGATTTAACCAAAGAGGTGAAAAATCTATACACTGAAAAGCATATAAAGCTTATGAAAGAAATTGAAGAAGAAAGAAAAAAATGGAAAAAAGATTCCATGCTCCTGGATAGGAAGAACAAATATTGTTCAAATGTCAATACTACCCAAAGCAATGCAATCCCTATCAAAATAACACCAGCATTCTTCACAGAGCTAGAACAAACAATGTATGGAATCAGAAAAGACCCCGAAGAATCAAAGCAATCTTGAAAAAGAAAACCAAAGCAGGAGGCATCACAACCCCGGACTTCAAGCTGTATTACAAAGCTGTAATCATCAAGACAGCATGGCAGTGGCACAAAAACAGACACGGTCAATGGAACATATTAGAGAATCCAGAAATGGACCCACAAACGTATGGCCAACTAATCTTTGACAAAGCAAGAAAGAATATCCAATGGAATAAAGGCAGTCGGCTCACAAGTGGTGCTGGGAAAACTGGACAGTGACATGCAGAAGAATGACCCCGGTCCACTTTCTTACACCATACACAAAAATAAACTCAAAATGGATGAGAGACCTAAATGTAAGACAAGGAGCCATCAAAATCCTCGAGGGGAAAGCAGGCAAAAAACCTCTCTGATCTTGGCTGCAGTGACTTCTTACTCATCACGTCTCCAGAGGCAAGGGAAACAAAAGCAAAAATGAACTACTGGGACCTCATCAAAATAAAAAGCTTCTGCACAGTGAAGGAAACAATCAGCAAAATTAAAAGGCAACCAACGGAATGGGAGAAGATATTTACAAACAATATATCAGATAAAGGGTTAGTATCCAAAATCTATAAAGAACTTATCAAACTCAATACCCAAAAAAACAAATAATCCAGTGAAGAAATGGGCAAAAGACGCGAACAGACACTTCCCTAAAGAAGACATCCAGATGGCCAACAAACACATGAAAAAGTGCTCAACATCATTCATCATCAGGGAAATACAAATCAAAACCACAATGAGATATCACCTCACACCTATCAGAATGGCTAAAATGAACAACTCAGGCAACAACAGATGTTGGTGAGGATGTGGAGAAAGGATTTCTTTTGCACTGCTAGTGGGAATGCAAAGTAGTGTAGCCACTTTGGAAAACAGTATGAAGGTTCCTGAAAAAAACTAAAAATAGAACTACCCTACAACCAAGCAATTGCACTACTAGATATTTATCCAAGGGACACAGGTATGCTGTTTCGAAGTGGCACATGCACCCCAATGTTTATAGCAGCACTATCAACAATAGCCCAAGTACAGAAAGAGCCCAAATGACCATCAATGGATGAATGGATAAAGAAGATGTGGTATATATATATATATATATATATATATATATATATATATACACAATGGAGTATTACTCAGCAATCAAAAAGAATGAAATCTTGCCATTTGCAAGTAGGTGGATGGAACTAAAGGGTATTATGCCAAGAAAAATTAGATTGAAAATGAAGGGATGGAGAACCATCTATCATGATAATGGATGTGAAAAGAAATGCGGGGTAGACATACTAATATCAAACAAACTAGATTTTAAAATAAAGACTGTAATAAGAGATGAAGAAGGGCATAACATAATTAAGGGATCTATCCATCAAGAGGATCTCACTTTGTAAATATTTATGCCCCCAACATGGAGGAACCCAAATATATAAATCATTTAATGACAAACATAAGGACTCTCATTGATAGTATTACAGTAATAGTAGGAGATTTTAACACCCCAAATATAGCAAGGACAGATCATCTAAACAGAAAATCAACAAGGAAACAAATACTTTCAATGTCACACTAGACTGGATGGAGTTAATGATATATTCAGATCATTTCATCCTAAAGCAGCAGAATACACATTCTTCTCGAGTGCACATGGAAAATCCTCCAGAATGGATCACATACTGGGTCACAAATCAGCCCTCTACAAGTACAAGAAAGATTGAGATCATACCATGCAAATTTGTGGATCACAACACTATGAAACTTGAAGTCAACCACAAGAAAATATTTGGAAAGCCTTCAAATACATGTAGATTAAAGGATATCCTACTAAAGTATAATGGGTTAATTAAAATTTAAAGAAGAAGTAAAAAAATACAAGGGAGCAAATGAAAATGAAATCATGACAGTCCAAACCCTTTGGGATGCAGCAAAGGGAGTCATAAGAGGAAAGTATATTGCAATTAAAACCTATCTTAAGAATCAAGAAAGCTCCCAAATACCCAGTCTAACCCACACGTAATGGAGCTAGAAAAGGAAAAGCAAGTAAAGCCTAAATCCAGCAGAAGGGAAATAATAAAGATTAGAGAAATAAATGGTATAGAAACATCAAAAAACTAGTAGAAGAGATCAATGAAACTAAGAGTTGGTTCTTTGAAAGAATAAACAAAATGATAACCCCCTAGCCAGACTTATCAAAAAGAAAGGGGAGCGGCCCCAAATAGATAAAATCATGAATGAAAGAGGAGAGAGATCACAACTAATACTACAGAAATACAATTACAAGAGAATACTATGAAGAATTATATGCCTACAAATAGGGCAATCCGGAAGAAATGGACAAAAATCCCAGAAATTTACAACTACTAAAACTGAAACAGGAAGAAATATAAAATTTAAACAGACCCTTAACCAGCAAAGAAATTGAATCATTTATTAAAAATCCCCCAAGAAACAAGAGTCCAGTGCCCAACAGCTTCCGAGGAAAATTCTAGCAGACATGTAGAGTTAATACGCATTCCTCTCAAATTGTTACAAAAAATAGAAATGAAAGGAAAGCTTACAAACTCACTCTACAAAGCCATCATTACCTTGATTCCAAAAGACCCCACTCAAAAGGAGAATTATAGGCCAATATTCCTGATGAACCTGGATGCAATTACAAGCAAACTGAATTCAACAGTACATTAAAAGAATTATTCACCATGATTAAGTGGGATTTATTCCTGGGCTGCGGAGCTGGTTCAACATTTGCAAATCAATCAAAATGATGTACCACATTAATAAAAGAAGGAATAACAACCATATGATCCTGCCAATAGATGCAGAGAAAGGATTTGATAAACTTCAGTATCCATTCTTGATAATAACCCTGAACAAAGTAAGAATAGATTGAACATACCTCAATATCATAAAGGCCACATATGAAAGACCCACAGCTAATGTCATCCTCAATGGGGAAAAACTGAGTCTTTTCCCTATGGTCAGGAACAAGACAAGGATGCCCACTCTCACCATTACTATTTAATATACACTGGAAGTCTTAGTCTCAGCAATCAGACAACAAAAAGAAATAAAAGGCATACAAAACAGTAAGGAAGGAGTCAAACTTTCACTATTTGCAGATGACATGATACTCTATGTAGAAAACTCAAAAGACTGTACCAAAAATTGATAGAACTAATACACAAATTCAGTAAAGTCATCGGATATAAAATCAACGTGTAGAAATCTGTTGCATTTTTATACACCAATAACAAACTAGCAGAAAAAGAAATCAAGGAATTAATATCATTTACAATTCTATCAAAATCAATTGGTACCAAAATGAAATCTTGCCATTTGCAATGACACGGATGCAGCTAGAATGTATTATGCTAAGCGAAATAAGTCAATCAAAGACAAATACTTATGATTTTACTCATATGTGGAATTTAAGAATCAAAACAGATGAACATATGAGAAAGGGGGAAAAAGGAGAAGAGAGGGAACCACAAGAAACTCTTAACGAAAGAGGAAAAACGAAGGGTTGATGGATGGAAATGGGTGGGAGATGGGCTAAATGGATTTTGGGTGTTAAGGAGGGCACTTGTGATGAACACTGTGTATTATATGTAAGTGATGAATTACTGAATTCCTTTCCTACTCCAATACTGCATTGTATGTGAACTAAAATTTAAAGAAGAAAAAAAAATAAATTTGGTAAAGCTGTAGGATATATAATTAATATGCATAAATCTGGTGTATTTCCCTACACTAATAATGAACTTACAGAAAGAGAAATTAAGAAAACAATCCCATTTACAGTTGCTCCAAAATAATAAGATACCTAGGAATAAATTTAACCAATGAGGTTAAAGGCCTGTATAATAAACATCTTAAGACACTGATAAAAAAAACAAAATGAAGATGCGCACCTGGGTGGCCCAGGTATTAAGCATCTGACTTCGGCTCAGGTAACAATCTCACAGTTCATAAGATAGAGCCCTGCTTCAGGTGGGCACAAGCGTTGCTTCAGATAAAAACACACCCCTGCTTCGGGTGAGTCCCACTTCTCTTTCTCTCTCCCCCTCTCTCTGCCCCTTGTTTATTTTTACTCTCTCTCTCAAAAAAAAAAAAAAAAAAAAAAGAAAAGAAAAGAAATTGAAGATGACACAAGCAAATGAAAAGATATTCATTCTATTCTCATAGATTGAAAGAATATTGTTAAAATGCCCATACTACCCACTACCCCCAAACCATCTATAGATCCAATGCAATGCAATGCAAAATACAGTGTCAATTTTCACAGAACTAGAACAAGCTTCTTAAAATTTGTATGGACTCACAAAAGACTCCAAATAATCAAAGCAATCTTGAGAAGAACAAAATTGAAAGTAATATGCTTCCTGGCTTCTAACAATACTACAAAGTTGTAGTAATCAAAACAGCATGGTATGGGCACAAAAACAGACACAAAGACAAATGAAACAGAATACAGAAATAAACCCACACTTGTATGTTCAGTTAATCTTTCACAAAAGAGACAAGAATATACAATGGGAGAAAAGACAGTGTGTTTAATAATAGGTATTGGGAAAAGCGAACAGCAATGTGTAAAAAATGAAACTGGACTACTTTGTTACACAATATATAAAAAACTCAAAATGGATTAAAGTCTTAAATGTAGGGCCAGAAATCATCAAACTCCAAAAGAAAATACAGACAGTAAGCTCTTGGATACTGGTCTTAGCAATATATTTTTGGATCTGTCTCTTCAGGCAAGGGCAACAAAAGCGAAAATAAACAAATGGGACTATATCAAACTAAAAAATTTTTGCACAGTGAAGTGAATGATAAAAAAAGGCAATATACTGAATGGGAGAAGATCTTTGCAAGTGAGATAACTGATAAATGGTTATTATCCAAACTACATAAAGAATTCAAATAACTCAGTATTAGAGAAACAAACAATCCAACAAAAATTGGGCAGAGGACCTGAATATACATTTCTCCAAAGAAGACATATTGATGGCTAACAGACACATTAAAAAAAAAGTCCAACATCACTAATTATCAAGGAAATCCCAAACAAAATAACAATCAGATATCACCTCACCCTTGTCAGAATGACTATTATCAAAAAGACAAGAAATAGCAATCATTGGCAAGGGTGCAGATAAAAGGGAACCCTCATGCCCTGTGGGTGGGAATGCAAAAAGGTGACATCACTACAGAAAACAGTATGAAAGGTCCTCAAAAAATTAAAAACAGAACTACAAACTTAGCAATTCTACTTCTGGGTATTTATCCACAGAAAACAAAAACACTAATTAAAAAGATATATGCACTACATTTTCGCTGCAACACTTTTTAATATAGCCAAAGTATGAAAGCAATGTGACTGCTCATTGATAAATGGATAAAGAGGATGTGGAGGATGGGTGTGTGTTTGTGTGTATGTGTATATACATATATACAACGTAATATTACTCAGGACACACAAAAGAGTGAAATCTTGCCATGTGCAACAACATGTATGGACCCAGAAGGCAATATGCTAAGTCAAGTTAAATCAGACAGAGAAATACAAATAGCATATGATTTCACTTATGTGTGGAATCTAAATAACAAAAGAAATGAACAAACAAAACAAAACAGAAAGAGACTCATAGATACAGATAACAATCTGGTGGTTGCCAGAGTAGAGGGGCTTGGAGGGATGGGCAAAACAGGGGAATGGGATGAAAAGGTACATACTTCTGGTTACAAAATAAATAAGACAGGCATTTACAATGTATAGCATAGGGAATACAGTGCATAATAATGTTGTAACAACTTAAAAAATTTTTTTGTAATGTTTATTTTTGAGAAAGAGTGACATACAGTAAGTGGGGTGGGGGGAGAGAGGGAGAGACAGAATCTGAAGCAGGCTCCAGGCTCTGAGCTGTCAGCACAGAGTCCGGCACAGGGCTTGAACCCACGAACTGTGAGATCATGACCTGAGCTGACACTTAACTGACTAAGCCACCCAGATACTCCAATAATGTTGTAACAATTTTGAATGGTCATAGAAGGTAGCAGATTTACATTTGTGATCAGTTTCTTAATGTATACAAATGTTGAATCACTGTTTTACACCTGAAACTAATAAAATATTGTATATCAACTACACTTCAATTTTTAAAAAAGGCAAATAAAACCAATTTTTTTTTGGCATTATGAGCTCCTACTAGAAATTGAAGCTCCAAGTCCATAAAAAATGAACAAACTTCAGAGTGAGATTGGAAGCACTAGGACTGACGACTGGATAAAAAGAAATGTTTTCATCCTACAGAGTTTGTTCTGACATCTTTATTTTTCAGTACTTAAAGAAGAAGACAGTGTTTTAAATGGTGGAACTGGGAAGGAAGAAATAAGGGATAAATTATCATCAAACCATTTCAAACCTAACACTGCTGGGCAAACTAAATATGAAACAGCAAACTAAATACAATAAAATTTTCTGTAAGAAAAGAAAACGCTACATTACATCTCACTGCTATTAATTTTTTCAAACAAATGAGAGGTGACAGTGATGCCTAAAAACATGTTACTCTCCCATGTGTTCACTTGCAATCTACATCTTTTCGTCTAGTATGATTCACTAGAATAGTCTACTACCTTAATAAACACCAATAATTTGATTTTACAATGCTATTTATTTTAAATTCATTTAAAGTATAGAATAAAAAGCTTTCTTTTTTCCCCTAAGAAGCTTGTTAATTCAACATCTTGTAAAGTTGAATCGTAACACAATACAGAAATCATCTACATATGTACAAATAATTGGGATCAGTCTGAAAACTTGTACTCTCAGATAAATAAAAAATTCAACTTGGAAAGTGACCAAATCTCAACAGAAATTCGTCAACATCAATTAAAAAGATGCTTGGATTCCAGTTTTCGTTCCAATTTTAGTATATGTGCTGCCGAAGCGAGCACCCAGTTTTCAAAATATTATTACTTCATGTCTTATTAAATAGGTAAAATTGATAAACTTAATTAAAAAATTTAAAGCGAAGTTGAAATGGTCTTGATTTCCCATGAGAGAATACAGACTGGAGAACTGAGAAGAAATTCTTGTTTGAAACTATGATGATATTAATAAAAAAGTTATTAAACTGGATCCTACATAGTCTATTAATCCTTGATTTCTAAAAAGGCATTAAAAGTGTTTTTTATAACTTGGTGACTATCTTTTTTTCTTTTTTTCAATTCTAAGTGTTTCTGGTTAGACAGATTTCTAAAAATCAGTTTTTTTCTTCTGCCAGGGAGCATATAAAGTGCTATATTTCTATAAATGTGTAAGTGAGGAGTAAGAGCAAATCAAAGCCCATAACTCAACTAATTATACATTTGAAAATCAGTTATTTGCAGAATTTTAAAATTGAAGAAGACTGAAGAATCTTTTCATCTAATTTTCTCAGGTAAGCAAGCAATTTTAGAATTAGAAAAATATGTACTATATTATAGTACTAAAGAGAATTAAGAGAAAATAAGTTAAGGCCAAGGATTCAAAATGTTTATATCACATGCTGCAATAATGTGGAGGTATGGGTCTGCAGTAGGAGAACTTTGTTAGTACTGAAACACTTTGCATTGTAACCCTCCTTAGTCTACATGGAGAAGGAGCACTTTACAGACACTAGAGGAAATGAAGTACTTGAAATGCTTTCTCATTAAGGCCTTAGACTTCCATGAAGCCCAGGAAACTTTCTAGGATGAATCTGTGACTGAACTAGGAATTTAGGATGATCTTTTTAATGATTCCACAACTGAACTGGAAGAATTAGAGCAGATAATCATCAATAACCCTTTGAAAAAAACAATAGGATTCCTTGACTCGATATATGAAAAGATTTAAGAAGTCTTCAAGTTTTTAAGCAGAAAAAAAATCTCAAGCACCCTTCCATACTTCTTCTATATTTCTAATACAACAATCAGTTTTTATGGGTAGAAGGTGGCTTTCTAATTTCCTATCAGTTTTAGGCCACATTAACATTCTATGAAAGTCTGCACTTGTTATGATGTGACCACACTGATGTGTCTGTCCATCATCCACCCTATCATCACTCAGTTCAGAACCCTGTGAGATCAGGTTAGTGTCTAATTTATATGTGTCCGTTTACAACTCTCACATGAATGATGAGGGTATAATACTTAGTGAAAGGAAGAAAGGGAGAGAAGGTGAGAGGGAGGAAGACAGGGAGAGAGAAGCACTTCCTAGAGACCTGAGTAGCAAACAGGGAATGAGGTCTGAGTTCTGGACCTATCTCAACTTGAATAACTTGGAAGAAAGCACAAAGCACTGCATCATCTCTTCATGTGGGAACAAAAATATTCTTCGGAAATAAAGTAGCTTCTATTTGCTAGGCATCTAAAGGGGAATTACGTTTTTAAACAAATCCTCAGAGCACAGCCTATATGTCTTAAACTCTACAGACCAGGTGTGTTTTCTTGCTATAATGTCTTTTTATAAATTTATACTTTTTTAAAATTGTGATTATTTCCAAAATATCTCTTATATAATGATGACATTTCTCTGCTGGACTACGTACATCATTCATCTAAATTATGATTAGTGAAAACTTGGATGTTATCATCATTCTCCCGAGGGAACACTGGGCTTCAAAGCCTCCTTAACTTTTTTCTTATGCATTTTCCTTTGTTTTAGAGAATGAGAGAAGTCCACACAGACTTTTCAAAGTGTGAAAGGGCATAGGGCCAGCAGTTTCACAAAAAGAAATAAAAATGCCCTGATCATACAGGAAAGCTTTGTGTTCTCAGGGACTAGCTGGTTCCTGGCATTATGGTATTTGGCATATCAGGCCCAGACTCGCCACCATCATCACAGTCTGAGAGGACTCAAATCATTAATGTCTTTCTTATGCCTGGTTCCAGCTCACTCCTGATGCCATCTATACTTCAAACACTGCAAAAAACAAAAAACAAAACAAAACAAAACAAAACAAAAAACCCAACTCTTTTCTTAAGTCAGATTAAAAAGAAAACATTATAGGCAGTTGGAAAAATCTCTTTTCCAAGTAATCCAAGGAATGAAGAGAACACAAGGACAGAGAGTTCCTATGATATGTGACAGCAAACTAAATTTTTAGATAACAAACTGACTTTTCACCTTTGAAAGACCTGGTAAAGACAAATATATACAGGTTTGAATAGTTATATTCTAGACCCTTGAGATAAAAGACATTAGAAGATTCTTAAGAGACTGGTCTAGGGAATGCAGTAATCAAGTAATTTAGTGCCATGCACTATCCAGCAACTGACACCTATTTCTCTTAACCATTCCATCCATCACCTGACAATTTATTTTGGGTAACACAGTTCAGTTTTGCCACAACCAGACCTGTAATAGAAATACTGTCATAAAGCTTACCAAAAAAATACTTTCAAGAAAAAGGCACAGACTAGGTGGGTCAGACACAAAGCCCATGATAGAAACCAACAGAGAACTTTTGAAGTGGTAACAAAGGCTTCTCTAAGCATTTAGATAGCAGATGACTCACTCTCAGTTAACAAATGGACGTGAAATTAATAGCTGAATATCAACAATGATGGATCATAAAGACCAATAAGAATTTAATCATTTTATCATCAATTCATAACAATTTAAAAATTTTGAAGTAAATATAAACTGTGTTACATTGAAGTGGTAATATTAGACTCCTCTGTAATGGACATTTTATATTCCAATAATAATAATAATTAATAGATTATACAATTTCTTTTTTAAAAATTTTTTTTTTCAACGTTTTTTATTTATTTTTGGGACAGAGAGAGACAGAACATGAACGGGGGAGGGGCAGAGAGAGAGGGAGACACAGAATCGGAAACAGGCTCCGAGCCATCAGCCCAGAGCCTGACGCGGGGCTCGAACTCACAGACCGCGAGATCGTGACCTGGCTGAAGTCGGACGCCCAACCGACTGCGCCACCCAGGCGCCCCAGGATTATACAATTTCTTAGGCATAAGTTGTCTGGGCTCAGGGATACTGTAAGCATAAGAACCAAACAAGGGTAGGATTATTCTCACTCAGTTGGAAGCCAGACAAAACAAGTCTATCATAAATGCCCTATTTTGGGGTGTCTGGGTGGCTCAGTAGGTTAAGCACCTGACTCTTGATTTCAGCTCAGGTCATGATCTCATAGTTCATGAGTTTGAGCCCCACGTCAGGCTCTGAACTGACAGTGTGGAGCCTGTTTGTATTCTTTCCCTGCCTTTCTCTGCCCCTCCCCCATTTGCTCTCTCTCTCCCTCTCTCTCTCTCTCTCAAAAGAAATAAATAAGCTTAAAATTTTTTTTTTAAATAAAATAAATGCCTTATTTTGGTATACTTTAGAGAGTTCTACAAACTGGAGTCAATTATTCACCAAACTTAATTCCATTTACTCTATTTTTTTCCAACTATTCACTGGGTTTATTTCATGTCACTGGCCACTCATTGCACTGGAGTGGTCTCATCTATCTACATTGTAAACTTAAGCTTTTTTAGAGGTTAGACACCATGTTTATTTCTTACATAGCTCCCAATATGATATTTGATAAACGGTTCTGACATTACTATTGTGATACTCTGTGGATTTGCTTTTTGTTAGAGGCAAATGTGACTAGGTAACATTAAGCAAGGGGGCCAGAAAGGGAAATGAGGTGGTCATGAAGGCTGTATGTAACCCAGAGAAGCAAAGCAAGAACTCTGAATAATGCCAGAAACTGTCTAGGGGAAAAGAAGAAAACAAAAGACTTATCTTACTTGAGAGAGAAATCAGGAATAGGAAAGAAAAGAAAGATTCAATAGAAATGAGTTAGAAACTGGGGATATTTTATTGGCAAAAGTCACAGGAAAGGAGTATCGGAAGAGGGGGAGTGGAAGGAATATCTAAGTGGAAACTACAAGTCAACTCTCTTCAAAGTAGTTGTCTATATACTCTTCTGCCTATATGTCTTTAACTCTCAGTTGAGTTTGGCTACCATACCTACCACTCTACTGAAACTGCTTTATCAGTAATTTCCTTGTTAGTGAATTCAAGTGACACTTTCCAATTCCTAGCTTACTTAACCTTCTTACAACACAGAACACTCTTACCATCTCTTGGCATCTGCAGCATCTTATCTGTCTCTCTATTTTGTTCTCAGCTATCTCTAGTCACACGGTACAGGTTCCTCAGGCTCTTTCACCATCATTATTCTAAGAGAACATATAATCTTTGTTCCACTCATTCTATCCTTCATCTTCATCTCACTCTACTCTGAGTGACATCACCTATTCCAATGGCTGAAATCATTAACTTTTTTTTGATGGCTCTACAGATCTGTATTTCCAGGCTCCCTCCTCAGTTCCAGATCTGAATATCCATAGTTGTTTGTTGGACACATCTATTTATTATTCCAAAGACACTTTATATTCAACACCACAAACTGAATTCTCTAGTTAGAGCATATCTCTCCCTTTCTGTTATTCCTATTATAGTTCAAGCTAATCTGGTCTTTATGTCTCTGATTGAATGTGACTCCAGTCCAACTCCATCCTACAGTGAGACTGATCTTTCTAAAATATACATCTGATCCTGTCACATCCCATTCACACCTTTTGATGGTGTCACACTGCCCTACGATAAAATCTGAACTTTGAAACATAATCTTCAAGGCTCTTCCTAATCTGCCTTGGATACCCCTTTATACTCCACTGAACCTGTAGCTCCTCAAATGTGTTGTGGTGTCTCACATCTGAGCATCTGCACACGTTTTTCCCTGTCACTTAGTTCATGAATTTTTCCACAAGCTTCTTTTCTCTTCCTGAGGCTCTTTTAAGTGTTTTCATACAATACTTTCTATAGCATATATCAAATTGCATTCAGATAGTTTAGTGGATTTTTTTGTTTGTTTTGTTTTGATCTCTTCAGACAGAGTGTAAGTTTCTTTAGGGACTATATCTTGCTCACAATCATATCTCCAGTGTATAGCATTTTGAAATATTGGCATAGTTCTAACCTAATAGATGTATTTATTATTGATTTTCTTCCTATTATGGCCCTCTTTCAGAATGCTACTTTCTTAGCCAAAATTCAGCTGATAAAGGATGCTTGGGTCACTTTTATTTAAAAAAAATTTTTTTTAATGTTTTATTCATTTTTGACAGAGAGAGAGAGAGAGAAAGAGTATGAGAGACAGAGAGAGAGAGAGAGAGAGAGAGGGAGAGAGAAAGAGAGAGAGAGAATCTGAAGCAGGCTCCAGGATCTGAGCTGCCAGCACAGAGCCTGATGTGGGGCTTAAACTGCAAGATCTGCAAACTCAAGAACTGCAAAATCATGACCTGAGCCGAAGTCAGTCACTTAACGGAATGAGCCCAAGCGCCACCATCTGGGAGTTGTGAAGTGATTGGAATGTTGACATTTTCACGATTTTCATGTTTTACGAAAACAATAAGGAAGAATAATTGAAAATGGGTCCATGTTAGAAAATCTCAAGACATTAGTTACTCTAATTATGGAAGATGATGATAGTCTCATATTTCAATAAAACAGCAACTGTAGTCAGGAGAGCACAATAAGAGAAGGTAATCATTATTAGTTCTTACCAAAGAAGGAGGTTAAAGGGAAAGAATATAAGCTATTGCATACTTGCTATGTATTAGCCAAAAGTAGCTGAATCTGGTTGAGGATGTACAAGTTAGGGAAAATCTCTACAAAACTGCTTGGTTTAAATGTCTAGTAATTTAAAAAGTCACACAATAGGGCTTCAGTGTTTATCCAATAATATTTAATGGAAAGAATACTAGTGTAGCTACTACCACCTTCATGATTCTAATGAAGTTAAGCCACCTCTGAGTCTCAGCTTCTTAATTTAAAAAATGGGGCGGGGGGCGGGTAGGTGCCCGGGTGGTTCAGTCGGTTCAGAGTCCGTCTCTTGATTTTGGCTCAGGTCATGATCAGTTTGTGAGATCAAGCCCCACACTGGGTTCGATGCTGTCAGCATGGAACCTGCTTGGGATATTCTCTCTCTCTCTCTCTCTCTGCCCCTCCCCCACTCACGTGCTCACTCTCTCTCTCAAAAATAAATAAACATTAAAAAAATTTTTTTAAATGGGAACAATATCTTCCTATGAGGTTGTAAAGCTCAGATATAAAAGTATACTAAAAATTATATTAACAAACCAGTCATTTCTGGTTGAATGATCACTGAAGTAAGCTGGCTTAGTAAGTTTGCCAACCCATTTCCTACCTCTGTGATGTGTGATGCTCAGATCTAGAAATGACTATCCTCTTATATATTAAATAAAAAGCAGTGTTCTGTAAGGATATACGTGTATTTTTTAAATACAGGAATAGTCATGCAAGAGAGAGGGTTATAAACAAACAGGTAGGGTTATAAACTTCAATTTCTTATAGGAATCCCTGAAAACCTTTGGGATAAGCCTCTTTGGCCAGGATGGAAGCAGGGAAGGAGGCTGAGTGAATAGAGACTGAGAGGATTCAGAGCTCTTTCCTGGTATAATTTAAGCTATGCCTCTAATGACTTATTTATTTATTTATTTATTTATTTATTTATTGGCTTTTCTTACTATTCTTCACTCTTTAAAAAAAATTTTTTTTTTAATGTTTATTTATTTTGGAGAAAGAGACAGAGGGCAGAGTGCCAGTGGGGGAGGGGCAGAGAAAGAGAGACACACAGAATCTGAAGCAGGCTCCAGGCTCCAGCTGCCAGCACACAGTCTGATGTGGGGCCCAAACCTGTGAACCACGAGATCATGACCTGAACCGAAGTTGGACACTCAACCGACTGAGCCACCCAGGAGCCCCTACTATTCTTCACTATTAATGAAGAAATACTAACTGAACTTTCTGTATAGGTAAAAATCATTATGCTATTTCATAGTTTGGAAGTCTTGATGAAAGGCTTAAACATAAATGATGAGCATTTGATAATGAAATGAGCCCCTAAATAGATTATTTAGATTGGGAGAGAGGTTTTTGTGTATGTGTGTGGTGTGTATATGTTTATAATAAAGGAAAGTTGGGCTTTAAAGGTGTGAGTTGCCAGCCATTATGATTTCTTTAGAAGACTTACTTGACTCATTTAATCAAGGGAGTAGAGGCCTGTGTCCTTCTGTCTTAGGCAATACTATCTCTCCCCTCTACCTCTTTAGGAGCCAAGATATTGGAAGTCATGATGTGGTGGGGAGCAGTGATGGAGCATCTGCCCACCTGAGAAAAATGGAAGGGGCTCAGTATGGAAGAGTTACTGGAAGTCTTTGGACAGGAATCTTTGATACTGAGAAATTTATATGGGGTGAAAAGGAATGAAAAAAAAAAGTATGGTTGGCAATCTAATTTTGGAGATATAATACAAACTGATGCTAAAGATTCAAAGTTCATAAAGTTATTCCCTTGTCAATATTTAGCCCATTTTCTTCAATCTGGATGAGTCAAACTCAATGCAATCTGAGGAAGAGGGCAACAAGACAGGAAAAGCTGGTAACTTGGAAATGGCATCTCTCTTTGCATTGATTCTATCAAATGTTGAATGCAAGAGTATTTCTCTCTCTTCCCAAGTTCACTCTGAGGTGGAGTGGGTGGAAATCCTGTGGCTCTGTATTCAATGAAATGGACTTACCAAAGACAGCCATGCCTTTTACAGAGATTTTAGAGAAAATGAAAAAGTAAGCCAAAGAATAGGATTTCTGCCCAGGCAACAGCTGTGCTATGTAAAATTTAATTTCAAAGGGTTGTTTCTTGCGAAGACAAAGCTAGCTGAAAGGACTGATGCGGGCTCAGCATGAACACACATGCTGCTTTGGCAAAGGCCAAAGCAGTTGACTTATAAATTACAAGCTGTACTGGCTCCATAGGGAAATAAAGGCAATACAAGATATCTGACCATGTAAGAGCATAGATAATCTAATAACAACAGTCTTCATTTCTCTTGTTGTTTTGTCCCTCAAGGTAATGTGTAAATTTTAGAAAATGCTGCAAATTCTTTGTAATCTTTGTGTTTCACACACACCTCTTTCTGCAAAGGTAATTTGCCCACAAAGAGAACTCCGTGCTAAGATGAAGCATGCCATGCTCTAATATTCCTTACATAATCTATTACAAAAGGAAGAAAGCAAAAGAGTTTGTGTCAGATATGGTCCTTCCGAATGAAGACATCTGAAAAAAAGCTCAAATAAATAATAGAACACAAGAGAATTATAAAAGTGTTCCTTACAAAGCTGCTCTGGTAATATACAAAATGTTGATATAGGATATAATATAGTGTGCTCCAAGTCCTTTTAAATAGTCATCTGGGTAGACTCCTAAGGAAGGGTGGTTTTTACATTAACAAATTCATTCAATTTAATAATATAGAGCATTTTATTTGTTTGAAATATTTAAAATAAAAATAAATCAAATATATTTCTACCCAGTAGTGATATCTCCATTCCAAAGCCATTTTATTATCTCAGTGGTACACATATGGGTACCATCATACAAGGGATGCTATCTGATTTGGTATTGTAGATGTTATATCAAGGGGAAGGATTCTTTCCCAGAGAAATACACACATGGAAAGGCAGCCATGGAAGAGTATAAAATATATAAGGGCATGTGTCTGTACCTTAAAAACAGAAAGTTCAAAATGAACGAGAACTTTCTCTTCAAATATCCAAATATCAACAATTAATATGGGGAGGAGAGGTTATGATGAAACAGTATTGTCATGAACAGCTGTTGGGAATGAATGTTGGTTCAGCCTCTTCAGAAGTAATTTAGAATTACGCCTCAATAATTTTAAGCAGTTCCTATCCTGACCCTGTGACCCATGACACTACTAGGAATCTATCTTCAGGAAATAAACAGATATGTGCACAAATACACACATAGGCACACATATGTGTACAAACACACAGACACACACAGATACACACACACACACACACACACACACACACACACCATTATTCATAAATAAAAATCGGCTGAAAATACACTTCTAAAAAATTTTTCACTTAGGAATGCTATTATAATAATAACTGAAGTAAAAAGAAAAGATACCAAAACCATATCGTAGCCCAAAATCAGATTTAAAAAAAAGCAGATATCAGCAAGATGGCAAAATAAAAAGTCTCAGTTCTTGTTCCCCCACAAAAACACAATTTAACCATGATACATGCATCAAAATGCCTTTGTAAAAATGTTAGAATGCAGTTAAGAGGTTGCGGTACTCTAGGACAGCAAAAAGCCAAGAAGAACCACATTAAAATGGGAAAGAAGAACAATTTCATTTTACCTGCATCAGTCCTTCCCTGAAACTACCATAGGCCAGCACTGCAAGAAAATACCCTGACCCCACAGGGTGCCTGGGTGGCTCAGTGGGTTAAGCGTCCAACTCTTGGTTTCAGCTCAGGTCATGATCTCAAGGTTTTGTGAGTTCGAGTCTACATCGGGCTCTGCACAGAGCCTGCTTGGGATTCTCCCTCTCCCTTTCTCTCTGCCCTTCCCCTGCTCATTCTGTCTCTCTCTCAAAAATAAATAAATAAACATAAAAAAATTTAAATATGTAAAAAAAAAATACCCTGGCCCTTGACTTCTCTGTCAGGATAAAGTGAAAAGTGGAGAATACCTCTAATGTTCTGGCTTTCTGGAAGGCTGCTGAAGGAATGGTTTCTGATTTGCCTCACTCAGAATTATGAGTGAATCAGCATAGATTGGATACCTGAAGGCTGCTGAAACTAAAGGAAAGTGGTGGGTAGCTTGCTGCAGCCAACATGGCTTAGTAAAATTGGGAGAAAGGTGCACAATCTAAGCCTTCTCTCTCAGGAGGGAGATACAGAGGGCTGCCCAAGGGAACTGGTATCTATCTTGCCTGACTTCGGGCACTGATAGGAACTGTTATGCTCTGGATGCCTAGCTGCCACTCATTAGAAGAGAGTTGAGTGGCTTGCTTCTGTAGAACCAGCACTTGCAGTGCTATAAATAGACACTAGAGAGCAAAAATTACAAGCCTTTGAAAAGAAGAATGCAAGACTATCTACCTGAGAAACTGTATACAGAGGCACAGAGAAGCTGTATCCCCCCCAAAAAAGTTTCAGAGGCCCCCCAGAATCGTAGCCAAGCAGATTGGTAAGGAGTCTGTAAGACTCTCCTTACAAGAAAGCAAGTCTGTAAAGACTGAGAGAGGTGACTTTAGATGTGCAGATCCCAATATAAAGTTATCAGATGAAGAAACAAATAGATATGGCTTGACCAAAAAATCAAAATAAACCTCCAGAAATCAAACCTAAATAATGAGAGGTATATAATTACCTGATAAAAAATTCAAATTAGCCATCATAAAGATGCTTGATGTGCTCAAGAAAATGATACATGCACAAAATGAGAATATCAACAAAGAGAAAACATGAAACAGAACTAAACAGAAATTTAGGAGCTAAATAATAGAATAATTGAACTAAAAACCTCACTAGAAGGGTTCAACAACAGACTTGAGCAAGGAGAAGAAAGGATAAGTAATTTAGCAATCTGAAATTATTCAAAGAAATACAAAGGAAAAAAATGTTTAAACATCTGAATCTTGATCTCAGCTCAGGTCTTGATTTCAGGGTGTTGAGTTCAAGCCCCACATTGGGCTTAAAAAAATTGGGCAAAGGATTGAATAAATATTTGTCCAAAGACAACACTGGTATACAGAATGATGCTCAACATCACTAATCAAGAAAATGTAAATCAAAACCACAATGATATATCATCTTACACCTGTTACAACGGTATTATTAAAAACAAAATAAAACAAAACAAAAAACAGAGAATAATGTTGACATCCATGTGGAGAAATTGGAACTCCTGTGCACTATAGGTGGTAATTTAAAATAATTCAGCCACTATGGAAAATGGTATAGAGGTTTTTCAGAAAATAAACAATAGAACTACCATATGATCCAGTGATCCCACTTATGCATTATCCTTATCACTGGGAATTGAAATCCAGATATCAAAGAGAGATCTGCATTTCCATGTTTACTGCGGCATTATTTACAATTACCAAGACGCAGAAACAACATAAATGTGTATGGATGAATGAATAAAGAAAATTAAGTAGAAAACAAAATATTATTTAGCCATAAAAAAGAAGGAAATTCTGTCAGGGGTTACAACATGGATGAACCTCGATCACATTAAGTGAAATCAGCCAGTCAGAGAAGGACAGATACTATTTATCTCCACTTATATGAAATAGCCCAAGTTACAGAAAGAAACAGAAAGTAGAATGGTTGTTGCCAATAGTTGGGGAGTGGGGAGGGTTTGTGGGAGAATTGCTATTCACCAGGTATTATCATGCAAGATGTAAAATTTCTAGAGATCTACTGTTCATCATTGTGTTGATAATTAATACTATCTATTGTGCCTCTAGAAAAGAAATTAATTGAGGGTAGACCTAATGTTATGTTTTTACCACAATTAAAAAAATAAAACTTTTGGGGTGCCTGGGTGGATCAGTTGGTTAAGCATACGACTTCAGCTCAGGTCCTGATCTTGTGTTTTATGAGTTCAAGCCCTGTGTCAGGCTTTGTGCTGATAGCTAGGAGCCTGGATTCTGCATCTCCTCGTATCTTTCTGCTTTTCTTCTGCTTACACTCTGTCTCTCTCAAGAGTGAAAAAACATTAAAAAAAATAAAAATAAATGGAACTTTTCCTATCAGTCACCATGAGGACAGTATTGTTACTGCCTTGCCTCTTAATAGCCCAAATTCCAAGCTTCCCTTCACAGTTGGAGCTAGAATCCTGTTGGGTCCTGGGAGGTGATGGACCTCATTCCAGTTAACACACAAATTTCCCATATTTACACATGGAGAGCTAGGGAGGTGGAAACTCCAGAGATTACCCTTCAAAGGTCAGAACATATAAAATTGATCCCA
Source organism: Panthera uncia (assembly GCF_023721935.1). Lineage (NCBI taxonomy): Eukaryota > Metazoa > Chordata > Mammalia > Carnivora > Felidae > Panthera > Panthera uncia. Next base: position 163,202,347 of record NC_064811.1, on the reverse strand, counting down.
AACAGATTTCCAGATTCTGGGATTAGAAGAAAGGATCCTGACAGGAAATGGTTTGGTTAAAAACTTACACAGATAACTTGGATTATATTTGCACTGTTAAGTACCAATACTTCAGGATATGAATGAAAATTGTTTCTAGATTTAAGTGAGATCTAAATGAGATAAATAACTAAATGAAGATATACTGTTACATAGCAATAATGAAGGATATATATGAGGATATAACTATAGTATAAATAAGTATAAAAACCATTGGAACAAGTGCTACCACAGGTCTGTACCCAAATAGACCACATACAGTCTTGATTTATCAACCCATATTCACAATTTATAATTGAACACAAATGGAACACAAAATATTTTTACATATATTTAATATATTATAAAATACATATAGAACATATATACCATAAAATACTTTATGCATAAATTACTTCATGTAAGATACATAATTACACATATATATAATTTTTAAAATAATTTTTTAACCAGAAACAAAAAAAAATCTAAAAAAAGAATTTAGATATCAATTAAATAATCTTTTGGGTGTTTGATGTAGCCTCTTTGTATGAAATGAATATTTTGGAGGTACTTTGTTAAATCATTTCATAAAATTTTACGGCCTTCATTTTTTAATTTATGTTTACCTTTTGCAAGTAAAGGACTGTTCCTTTTAGTACAGCATAAAATGTTTTCCATCCTCGCTTCCCTCTTGGAGCTAGAAAGGGTAAAAAATGGAAAATGTTATTTGACAGAAAACAGCACTTTAGGAAGAAGTGAAATGATCAACATGGTGTATTTCAATGATCTTGGTTTATTAGCTTCCAAAATTAATAATAAGAACTAAAATATTCTTGAAACGTAACTGTGTAATAGTCAATCTTCCAAAAATGTCTTCCATGTATTATTTCATTTAATCCTCACAATAATAATGTGAGATAGGTACTATGACTCTTGTCTTTTTATAAAACTGAAGCACAGAGAAGTAATCTGCTCATGGTCATACAACTAGGAAGAGGAGAAGCAGGAATCTGAACCCAGGTAGCATGGCTCTATAGTCTGCACTCTAGTAGACATGACTTAAAGACTGGGAAAGCAAAGAGGCATTTTGCAAGTGCATATTAATCCCAGAGAAAGCTTAAAAGCTCATGTACCGGATCATTTATAGCTCTGTCAAAGTTTCTAGAAATCATTAAAGTCTCAGAATATAAAAGGACTCCTCTTGGTATTTCTCCCACATACCTACCAACTGGATTATAACTTTGGCAACCTGCATTACCTCAGCTGCAGATCTTGCCACACTGTAACATAATATTTTTGTTTTAAGTGTCTCTTTCAGGAGACTATGAATGACCTGAGAGCAGGTATCCTTCATTTTTATAATTCATAGTACCTGGCACAGTATATGGCAGTCATTAGGCACCCTCATAAAAAATCTCCAAATTAATGTTCTTTAAGAAGTCCTTACAGGGGCGCCTGGGTGGCTCAGTCAGTTGGGCGTCTGACTTCGGCTCAGGTCATGATCTCGTGGTCCGTGAGTTCGAGCCCCGCGTCGGGCTCTGTGCTGACAGCTCAGAGCCTGGAGCCTGTTTCAGATTCTGTGTCTCCCTCTCTTTGACCCTTCCCCCATTCGTGCTCTGTCTCTGTCTCAAAAATGAATAAACGTTAAAAAAAATAAATAAATAAAAAAAAACTGAAAACTTAAAAAAAAAAAAGAAGTCCTTACATTCCTTTTGTTTATATTTTCCTGGAGTATAAAGTAGAATTCATCTATTTTTTAAAATGTTTATTTATTTTTGAAAGACAGAGAGACAGTGGGAGATGCAGAGAGAGGGAGACACAGAATCTGAAACAGGCCCCAGGCTCTGAGCTGTCAGCACACAGAGCCCGACATGGGGCTTGAACTCACGAACTGTGAGATCACTACCTGAGCAGAAGTCAGAGCCTTAACCAACTGAGCCACCCAGGCATCCCTACAATTTCTCCATTGAATCAATGTATACTTTTACAGAATGTCCTAAAACAAAAACACAGATTAGCAAATATAGTTTACTATTCATTCGTAATCTTAATAAAATTAAAATATATAACTGGAAAATTTTATTACATGAATGACATTTTTCTAAACACGTCTATCCAAATAGGTAGGTACGGTCACTCATTCTTACTCCTTTATCAACTATCTGGCTGCCTTTAGGCTGTCTTTAACTTGGATGCTTGATTAAATTAGGAAGTGCATTATTCTTTTTTTTTTTTTTATTTAAATTTTTTTTTTCAACGTTTATTGATTTTTGGGACAGAGAGAGACAGAGCATGAACGGGGGAGGGACAGAGAGAGAGGGAGACACAGAATCTGAAACAGGCTCCAGGCTCTGAGCCATCAGCCCAGAGCCTGACGCGGGGCTCGAACTCACGGACCATGAGATGGTGACCTGGCTGAAGTCGGACACTTAACCGACTGCGCCACCCAGGCGCCCCAGGAAGTGCATTATTCTTAAGCAAATCCTTTAAATCTCCTTTGACTGAAGACTCAAGAATCCTTAGGGTTGGCAACTGTGTTAATATCCACCTACAGAACACAGGTGCCCCTGCCAACACTATACTGATATATCCACCTGGCAAAGAAGGACTCAAAACATCTGCTCTGCAGGTTTCTGGGGGAAATTTAAAAAAACCAAAAAACCAAAAAGCAAAACAAAACAAAACAAAAAACAACAACCAAAAACAAACCATCCCATCTGTTTCCACTATGCAAGGTTTAAAAGTATGTACTCAAAAATAAGTGAACAAAAACAGTACACCATTATCTCCTTTATAAAGAGAATCACAGATCATTTATACATATCTATATATAATATATAGATATTATGTATATTATATATAAATGTTATATAATACAGTATATATATAATTTATATGTGTATATATCATATATATGTATATATCATATATATATATATATATATACACACTGAATATTGACTGTACTGTTAAATAGATGTCAAATTCTGATACAGCTGATGTGACAACAGTGCACACAGAAACACAGAAGTGACCACAGGAACTAATGCAGAGCAGGACCAAAGGCAGCGTGGTGTGCCGAACCCACCAGACTAGAAAGCAGACCAGCTGGTTTCTAGCCCTGTCTTAAACCCATCTCACCCAAAACTTTAACTGAGTAACTTCTAACCGATCCACCAACTTTTCAAAAATTTGGATGTTTCATTTAAAATCATGGATAATTTACCTAAGTTAAGGCAAAGAACTAGCTAATGCTGGAAAGGAACTTAGAGAAAACTGTTTTTCCCTCTTACTTTTTGTTGTTGTTTAACATCTTTAATCCCCATCACCTACCCATTCCCCCCATCCAAATCGTCTCTGGTAACCATCAGTTTAGTTCTCTACACTTAAGAGTCTGTTTCTTCCTTTGTCTCTGTCTCTTTCTCTCTTGGTTTTATTTCTTAAATTTCACTTATGAGTAATGGTATTCATATGGTATTTGTCTTTCTCTGACTGACTTATTTCACTTAGCATTATGTTCTCTAGATCCATCCATGTTGTTGCAGATGACAAGGTTTCATTCTTTTTTATGGCTGAGTAATATTATATATACTTCTTTATCCATTTATCTATTGAAGGACACTTGGGCTGCTTCTGCAATTTGGCTACTGTAAATAATGCCACAATAATGCCACAATAAACATAGGGGTGCATATATCCTTTTGAATTAGTGTTGTTATATTTTTTGAGTAAATACCCAGTACTGTGATTACTAAATTATAGGGTAGTTCTATTTTTAATTTAAATTTTTAATTTTTTGAGGAAAATTTTCACAGTGTACGTACCTGCCTGCATTCCTACCAATAGTGAGGGAGGGTTCCTTTTTTTCCACATTCTCACCAACACCTGCTTTTTCTAGTGTTGTTGATTTTAGCCATCTGACAGGCATGAGGTAATATTACATTGTAGTTTTGTATCCTATGACTTATGATTGGAGCATTTAGTATATTTATATGCAAAGTAATTAGTGATAGATGTGTACTTATTGCCATTTTGTTACTTGTTTTGGGCTTATTCTTGTAGTTTTTCTCCTATCCTTTCTTCTCTTGCTCTCTTTCACGGTTTACTGGCTTTCTTTAGTGATATACAGTAAAACCTTGGATTGTGAATAACTTGTTTCTGTGAGTGTTCTGCAGGATAAGCAAGCATTTCTAATAAATTTTAACTTGATAAATGAGCAATATCTTGCAATACAAGTAGTATGTGATGCCTAATGTCACATGATCACACCTGAGCCAATGGTTCTTCTCTCTCTCACTGCGGGATTATGGGTGATCATCAATGCAATGTCACATTTGTGGTAAATCCTCAAAAGAAGGCAAAAGCAAGTGGCATTGGATAGGCTCCCTTTTAAAACTGCACAAAACGAAAAAGATTCCACACCCGTGATTCTGTTAGTGATAGTGAAAGTTGTCCTATAAAATAACCCTTCTTTCTCGTCTCCCTTGCACCAGCCATGAAGGTTTTCAAAGTTAAGTGTAGGTTAATTTTTTTCTTTATAGTTTTTATTTTATTATTTTGTATTATATTACAGTATTGTAATCATTTTTATATGAATATTTTTGGGTTGTGGAAAGCATCATCTGAGTTTCCACTATTTCTTATGGGGAAATTCATTTTGACTCACAAATGCTTTGGATCACAATTTGGAACAAATTATGCTCACAAACCAAGGTTTTACTGTACTTGGATTTCTTCCTCATTCTTTGCATATCTATTCGTGGTTTTTAATTTGTGACTGCCATTAGTTTGTATAACATCTTCCACATACAGCAGTCTCTGTTATGTTGATGGTCACTTAAGTTGGAAAACATTCTTTACTCCTCTCACCCCCACAATTTATGTATATAGTGTCATATTTTACATCCTTTTATCTTGTGACTCCCTTGACTGGTTTTTACAGATTTACTTATTTTTACTCCTTTTGTGTTTCTTACTTTTCATACTCTCACTTATGGTCTTTCCTTTCCACTCAAAGGGTGCCTTTTAATATTTCTTGTAGGGTTTGTTTAGTTGTCATGAAATCCTTTATTTTTTGTTTGTCTGAGACACTGTCATTCTACTCTAAATGATAGCCTTGCTGGATAGAGTATTCTTGGATACAGATTTTTCTCTTTCAGCACTTCAAATGTATCATGTCACTGCCTTCTGGCCTACAAAGTTTCTCCTGAAAAACCTGCTGATTACCTTATGGGGTTTCCCTTATATGGGATTTCCACTCAGATTATGATCCCAGGGTCATGGGATCGAGCCCTGTGTCAGGCTCTGCACTGAGTGTAAAGTCTGTTTAAGATTCTCTCTCTCTCTCTTTCCCTCTGCCCCTCTCCCCTGCTTGCATGCACTCTCTGAAATTAAAAACAAAACAAAAAAAAACCCCCAAAAAATATAAAAAAATAAACATGATGGGAGGAATGAATGAGAGTTCTATTTGGAAACCCAATGTCACCTACTGAAAGGCTTTAAATTATAAGGGTGATAGGGAGTTGGTAAGTAGGTTTTAAAAATACCTAGGTGTCTACTGTAAAAAGGTGTTTACAGAACTCTATCAAAAGACATGATTTTATGCACTAGACTATGCTTTCATAGCTGTTTTTAATATGCATACTCAAAGTTCAAAGACACTTACCTTCTTTTTGAGAATACAAAGATTTTAGAATATTTTGTTCTCATCATCTGCCTCCAACCTTACATGATAATGGTACCTATTACTTTTGTTTGTTTTTTTAACACTACCAAAAAAGACATCATTATTTTTGTATGTGTCTATAAACTCCCATTGTCTATATATACTTTCATGTTTACATTTATTCATTAACACTTTCTGTACCTCAGATTTCTTTTTGAGGTCATGTTCAATTAATTCTCTAAATTTATACTTAGAAGTTCCTTTTGTGAGGGTTGTTTTGATGGGAAATCATTTTCTACTTTTGTTTACATAAAAATGTCTTTATTTCATTAAAAATTCTGGGTTGACAATTCAATTTCCTTATGAAGATATAATTTCACTACCTTTTGATCTCACTATTGTTTCAATGTCTATCTTGACTCTAGTTGTTATGTCTAAGAAGAGGTTTCTTTAAATTGATCCAGCTTGATGTTCTTTGGGCTGTGTGTCATTTCCAAATTCTTGTAGTTATTAGATCTTTGAATATTGTGTCTCCTCCATTTTCTCCACTATTTTAACCTCTGACACTCTTTTAATTGCATTCCACAGGTTTTTTTTTTTTTACCTGTTCTCTCTTATATTCTTTTTATTTTTCTATGCTAAAAGCTGTGTAATTTTATCTCCAATTCTCCTTGGATACCCAGATCCAGAGATACTCTGAAGGTATAGCACCCCTAGGGTTAGCTTCCTGTCCTAGATTTGTACTCATATTTTTTTCCTGGCCTCATAGGATTTCCCTTTCATTGTTATAGTCATCCATTCTTTTAAAAGCTATGTTAAAATACCTCATCATTTTTAGATGTTTTATAATGGAAAATTTGGAATTTGTAGGCTGTTGTATTGTCAAAATAGACCCTCTAGCTCTTTTTTCTTTAAAGAATTTTTTTGTAGAGAATTTTGTAATCTAGAAACAATTCATGAGAAGAATACAGTAAGTGCTGAGGACAAGATGAGAGGAATCATAACACAGAACACAAGGGAGGAAGCAATTACAATTGTCCAGATGAGAGAAAAAGGCCAAAATATGGGCAGAAGTACACAATAAATAAACTAAAGAAATAAAAAGGGGAAAGGCAGTAATGTTAACTGAGCACCTATATCCAGTGCTCTGAGCATTGGGCTAGCATTTAAAATGTACACTATATTTGATCTAAACAATCCTTAGTTTAGGTATTATTGCCTCTTTTCACATTAATGTCTCCTAAGCTACACTTGCAGTCCTAAAGGTAGAGTAAGCTACTGAGAAGGCTACCTGTCTAAGGATTTCAGAGCTACTGTATAGGGCAATTCAGCCAAGGAAACGTATTCTAAGGCTACACTGAGAAGGAGAAACTGTGCAAGTGGTAATCTTTTATAAATGATCAAGCCTGCTACTCCAGTGAGATAAATATAATGGATAGGGAAAGGAGAAGTCCAGACAGGAGGGGGATACAAATACAAAGTATATTCTCTAATATCACTGAACTCAGGGACTTTCAAAGGTATTCTTGCTCATGGCTATGAACCTAAGAACTGAGGCATGATCCCTGCATCTGCCCTCTCAGATGTGACCAGCCCAAAATTTCTGTGGAGTACTAACTCTCATAGCAATAACAATTACAGCTGTGGTAATAGCACATATTGTTTTAAGCACTGTTCCAAAACTTGATATGAATTAACTAAAGCCTACAACTTCATAAGGAAGCAATTATTATAATCTCTATTTTACAGATGTGGGATCCAAAATCCCATCTAACCTGCAACACTTGGTTCCCACAGCACTGGCCACATTTACTCTGGTTTGTATGCAGGGAAAAGACCAGTTAAACCAGACTCAGTATACAATGTCTTGGTTAACTCTGAGATACTGGAGTTATCTTCAAATTATTTATGATCTAAAGCATGAACACTGACCAGTCAGGAAAGACACTGTCCAATCAGGACTGAAGGGACACCCATAGTAAATAGTCTGTACAACTGAACCAGTACATATATTCCCTATCAGTCCTGCCTGGGAGAATGTTTCCTGCCCACCGTAGGTTAAAATAAGAAAGAAGAAAAGTCAAACAAAACTCTGTGATTATTGTCCTACATCTCACCCATACACACACACACACACACACACACACACACACACACACACACAAATACACATTTCTGTAAAAGAGAAATTGGCAGTTGTTCCAAAGATAGGTGATATTGGAACTATTATGAAATCTTCAATATTAGAAACCAGCTCTTGTTAATGTTCTTATCTTACCTTCATTATACAGTTGAAGAAGTCTTTTTGGAAATATAAAATAACAATACCTTGGCTTCAATTATTGCCATTGGTCTTTGTAAAATAGTTAAATTACCTGGGACCAAAAGCACAGGTTGTCACCATTATTTCATAAAGAGGAAGGAATCAGAAAATGTTCCCGAGCAATAAAATATTAAGTAAAGATTGATACTGAATATATGCCAGAAAATAAACCTATGTATTTTTTGTAGTCTACCAAAAGGTATACGCTTCATGTAAAAGTTTATATTTGCATGCTATACTCTGCAACTTTAATTTTTTTCTGAACCAAACTGGGAAGAAATTGTGGCTAGGATCTTAGTGTCCCAATTTTTCTATTTTATTCAAAAAGGAATGATTTTTTTCCTACATCAAAATAGATTAATCCTGCTTCTGGCCGCTGTGGGGAATAAGCTTAGGAACTCCCTGAGTTTTCACCGACTGGTTAACAAGGCATAAAGAATTAGAAAGCCATAGGATGTACACACCCAAGTTTGGGTAAACAAGAGTAGGTAAATAAAATTAGGTAAATGGGCAAAGGCCCCCAGTATAGGTAAAGCAAGGCAAAGGTCCCAGTGTAGGACAAAGGTATAAGAATAGGGAAATCTCAGGATGAAAACATCCAAGATGAGGTAAACAAGATTAGGTATTCAGGGCAGAAATGCCCCCAATTTAGTACAATAGCAGAAAGCTGCTTTCGTAGGAAGGAAGGACCAAATTAGGTAAACAGGTAAATAGGACTATAGACCTCTGCAGGGCAAAATTGCCCAGGGGGAGCTAATTAGCAAAAGAAAGGTGCCTTGTTGACCCTGAGGTAGCATGCTCATTCTTGTCCCCTAGGCCAGTTTAGGGAAGCAGAAGTGTTGCCTCATGTTTCCTGTAAACAACCCTTCACCTGGCACCAGAATCTTGTTTGTATTGACCCAAACTCCTAACACCGCATATATTCAAAACCCCCTTTCCCTTATGCCCATGAGTTAATGTTCACAATTTCATTGTCTCTGCACGCCCATCACCACGTTTGTAAGCTTCTGATCCTAATAAAAATGGAGCAAGGACCCTTACTCGGGGCTCTTGTCTCCTCCCAGACATTAGCTTCTCTCGCATTTTTAATCCTGTCTTGCTGGACAAGACAGAACTCCAGACCCAGAGTCTATGACAAGCCACTTCGTACTTTGGATTCCCTAATCCACAACTTTTTGCTTTTATTCAAGTTTAATATCAGAAAGACTTAATATGTATGGAAAGGCATAGTATGTACATTGCCTATTTTTTTCTTTTAATACTCTAACCTTTCTTTCCTGTCTGTTGGCTTGAAAAGCATTCTTCTACTGCCCCAATAAAATGACAAAAATACCATCTTCCCCAAAGAGTAGAGGTCAGTAAGAACACTAATGAGAAATAATTCTTGAGTAAGGCCTGAAAGCTAACATTTTTGGTCCTACCAGGTTTGAACAAAGGGAAACATGAGAATGTGATGGTTCTATGCACATTATCTTCAATTTCCTTACTTTAATGAAGAAATGCATTTAAAATATAATGTAATACCACTGGTGGCATTCCAAAATAAATCCTTGCTGAACTTGGAAACAAAGATGTGCTCAGCAAAGCTCTTCTATACTAATATAATTGGGATACATTTATATTAGATTTGTAAAAAGCACAAGACATTTTTAAAGGTGCTTTATTTCTCTAGTGACAGCATCTGAAAATTGGGAAAAATTCTTAAAGTATTTTCTTTACAGAATAAAGAGGTATGCTACCTTGGTAGCAGGCAGACTCATAAATTCTACACCACTGAGGGCTGAAAGTACAGCATACGGTGAGGGGAGGGGGAATGCTTTCTGCAACTGATTTGCAAAGGACTTAGATTCATAAATGACAGCCCTACAAAACATTAAAGAATTGAAGGGTGATCTTTGTATATTTATCCCTAATTTTCTTTCATAAACATCCTCAGGGACCACCATAACTACTATTAAATCTTTATAGAGTGTAAAGGTCAAGAGGAGGTCACCCAAAATGTGCCGCTTTGGTGTATCAATTATTTTCAATAAAAGTTACTTAAGAAAGAACCAATGCAAAAAGAACACTCTAAACCCTCCCTTCTTTGTCTCCAGAAAACAAGATATAAATCTCTCATGTGAAAGGTACCCTTCTTGTTCGGAGTAAAGATATCCTTATCACCAGAGATACAAAATTTAGAGCAGAGAAGGCTATATTAACAACCCTTGTTACTTTTTACTAATTTACTACCCCAGCCCAATTCTATTTAGCATCCCTTATTAACTGAAGCTCCCAAAGTTAAGTTTTCTTTGTTGTGTCAATCTATCACAGATTTATTGTCTGTTTGTCTAAAAAGTATAAAACCTGCCTACCTTGGTCATTTCTTCAATTATAGGACTTCTGTTTGCATGTAATAAAACTTTGGTTTTTTCTCCTGTTAATGTCTCATGTCAATTTACTTCTTAGTCAAGAAGGACCCTGATGGGCACAAGAAAAATAATTTCTTCATTCCCTACAGTAGGCATAGTTGGCAAGATAAAATTCTACTTGATATTTGCTCCAAAGATTCTGCAGCTTTCAGATCTTGGGACATCTTATGTATAGCCTATAAAAGATAAGGTTCCTTACCATGGTAGCTTCCAGGAATCTATCTGCAGAGTCCAATGGAGCAAGAGTGGTAAGAATATATTTTCCCTTTCTCTAAATTTAGATTAGGAGGAAAAAATACTGTAGAATTGGTTCCTTAGGCTTAGTGACTCTTGGTAAAAAATTGGTAGAATGCTCTTGGTTTTACTGATCCATTTCTTTCCAGAGATGGTCATTGTCTTGTCTGTGTCCTTTGTGTTGTTTGTCACATATAGGTATTACAACAGGGCAGAACACAGGGACTGGCTCTATAAGCCTGCTGTTGGAGCCTGGCTTACAGACTTAGTTCATGGCTTTCATCAAACTAGCATCTGCTTTAGGGAGCCCCTCCCTAAAGAATGTGGTGAAAACCTCAAGACAAGGGAAAGTAACCTGGCTATGTGTGCATACATGACATTCCTCACAATTCTGTAATGCAGACTGCCCATTTAGACTGTATGTTACCATATACGGGAGACAAAGGAGCAAGAACTGTACAAAAGGCAACCCACCCACACCCCACCCTGCTGTTCTCAGGGCTCAGCCTTTTGGGGTCTTAGCCCACTGAGCCTGTGCTGGCATGAATAAAGCTGCATCCTGGAAAGAAAAGCCTTGCTTGGTGTCCCAACTCTCTGTGTGTTTTTATCCTGCTACATTTCTTGGGGGCTTGGGTCTGGGATTCGGAGATGGTGCATTTCTACCTCCTTTTTCACAGGGGTGGGAACCTCGGAGTGCTAGGAGAAGTGACCAGTGGACCACTTGATCTGTAGGAGAACTAGCTCCTCCCAGTGTGCTGGGGCAAGGACCCCAGATGCACAACAGAACCTGGTGAGGCCCAGAAACCAGCTCAGGGAGCGCTGTCCACCAGACTGGTAAGAACCAGGGTTTGTTTTGGTAGACCTATTCTTGAGAGGCTGAAGGGGAGCCTGATCACCTCCCAGAGTTGCCCAAGTGGTTCCACAAGGAATGAAACTGCAACTCTAAGGCGCTGGGCACTGGGCAGCAGGGTAGAGTCACTGTGTGACTGTGTGTGAATGAGACAGCGGAATGGGCTGTTCAATGGGCTGAAGCGAGTGGTGAGTCTTGATCCGTGGTTACATGGTGACCTCATATGGCTTAGGGCGGCATCAGATTTCCTCGGGAGTCTATCCAGGTCAGGGCTTGATATGAAATCTGACAATGCTAAGAGGAGACTGAAATATCTCTGAGAGGAGAGCAGCTGGAAACGGACAAAGTGAGCATGCGTCCTCTCCAAATTAGACCCTTCCCCTTTTTTCCTCTCTTGTACATTAAAGTTGTCCTTTAGGGGGAGGAAATGGGTAGAAAGCAGAGTAAACCAACTCCCCTAGAGTGTATGTTGAGGAATTTCAAAAAGGGATATTCAGGAGATTAGGGTGTGAGATGAACCCCTGGAAAGCTCCGGACATGCTGTGAAATTGATTGGCCATTGTTCAGGATGGGCTGGCCCTCTAAGGGCTCACTTGATAAGGAACTAGCTGGCCGAGTATTCAGGGTTGTTGTGGGGGATCCAGATCACCTTGACCAATTTCCTTATATTGACTGTTGGCAAGACCTGGTCCTACTCAGCCACCTTGGCTAAAAGTCTGTATTGAAGAGAATTTCTAAACCTATGACAGCTAATGACACAGCTTCCTCCAAATGCCAGCCAAAAACTGAAAAACCCGTACTGTCAGGAGAGTCTGAGAGGACCCCACCACCATATGCCCCACTGTATCCCTCACTGCCACCTGTGCCTCCAGCTTCCCCGGCTGCTGAAACCCCACTGGATTCTGGCCCTAGACCCAAGGCCTTACCATTTCTACCACCTCTCCAGATGTGACTGGCTTGCCTGGACCATTGGTCCTAACCCCTACAGGAAGGCAACTAGAAGATCAAGCCAGCAGAGATAGACCGCCCCCCCCCCGCCCTGCCCCGCAGCAACACCAGGGAGCCCTACAGATGCCACTGAAGGAATCTAGGGGACCTGTCTGTTATTATCAGGAAGGCCAGATCCAAGAAGGCCAGCATGTTTTTGTCTACCAACCCTTTACCACTACGGACCTCCTAAATTGGAAGCACCATACTCCCTCCTATACGGAGAAGCCCCAGGCTAAGATTGAACTAATGCAGTCCATAATTGAACTAATGCAGTCCATAATTCAAAACCATAGACCTACCTGGATGGACTGCCACCAACGCCTCCTGATCTACTTCGACACAGAGGAACATCACCGAATTATGCAGGCAGCCCTAAAATGGTCAGATAAGAATGTCCTGGCTGGGACACTAGGCACCCAGCCTTATGCTCAGGCTCACTTTCCTGGGGAGGATCCCAAATAGGACCCAAATGACCCAAGTTTAGATGGAGGGCTCGCAAAGACTGAACAGTATCAAGAAGCCCTTCTAAATGACATGAAGGAAGGGGAGAAAAAGGCCATAAATGTGAGTAAAACATCAGAAGTGCTCCAGGGACCCAAGGAGAGCCTGAGCTGGTTCTATGAGAGGCTATGTGAGGCATTTCGTCTCTCCACAACTTTTGATCCAGAGGCACCTGTTAACCAGCTGGTGGTCAATGCAGCTTTTGTAGGTCAGGCCCAAGGGAACATCCAGCACAAGCTGTAAAAGCTAGAGGGTTTCGCTGGCATGAATGTCAGTCAGTTGCTGGTAGTAGCAACTAAGGAATTTGTCAACAGTGGTCAGGCGTCACCGAGGGAAGAATGATGCAAGATGCAGAAAAGGGCAGACTTGTTAGCTGCTGCCTTGGTGGAGTGGTTGGAATGCTCCCGGATAGGTGCCCCACAGGGATGAGGCAGGGGCCCAAAGGGGGCCAGTGGGGAGGATTATCTTACCCAGGATCAAAGTTAGGATGGAACCAGTGTGTGCACTGTCATCAGGAGGGCCACTGGAAAAATGAGTGCCCCTGCAGCTGGGTAATTCTCAGCAGGGCCCCAAGAAAAAAGAAACAGGCCATGTGGTTCAGAGCAGATATCAACTAGCATCATGGCTTAATGGGGCCCCAGAAAGTGATTCTGTGGAGCTAGCCACCACAGAGGACTATGAGAAAGACTAGGACTGACTGGACTCTACTTTGTTAGGCCCCCAAGAGCCTATGTCTGAATGAATGTGGAGGGGTGACCCATCGACTTCATGGTAGATACTGGGGTGGAACACATAAGGGTGACCCAACCCGTGGGCCCCCCTCACAGAGACAAGTCACCACTGTGGGGGCCACAGGCAGTTGGATACGCCATCCCTTCCTGCTGTCTTTAAGATGCAATTTAGGCAGGCGTGAAGTCATTAATGAATTCCTGTACCTCCCTGACTGCCCCATGGCTTTAATGGGCTGGGACCTGTTGGGAAAGGTTCAGGCTCAGATAACTTTCAACTCCCATGGACAAGCTGCTCTGACCCTATGAAAGCGGGAAGTGAAGATTATAACTCTCACGATTCCCACGGGAAAGAAAGGCACCTCTACAGTCTCATGGAGGAGACTTGGCAAAACCCCTTTATGAGGCCACAAAGTGGGGGAGAGCAGGAACCTCTATTATGGGAGCAAATACAGCAAAGAGACTTTGAAGAGTCAAACAGGCCCTTGCCAACTCACCTGGTCTGGGGCTCCCAGACATGTCTAAGCCCTTCTTCTCATATGTTCATGAAAGTACTGGCATTGCAGTGGGAGTCCTAACCCAGATGTTGGGGTAGAGGCATCACTCGGTGGCATATCTCTCCAAGCAGCTTGACTCTGTTGTCCAAAGCTGGCCACCCTACCTACAGGCACTTGCAGCCATGGCCCTCTTAGTGTCTGAGGCTGACAAGTTAACTATGGGACAAGAATTAGCAGTCCGAGTGTCACATTCAGGAATTGACATTAATGGAGTACAAGGGATAATTCTGGCTAACCAATGCCCAGATTATCAGGTATCAGAGAATGCTATGTGAGAACCCGCACATTCACCTAAAAGTAGTGTAGACCCTAAACTCTGCAACCCTACTGCCTGTGGGTCCAGGTCAACCAGATCGTGACTGCATCAAAGTCATGGATTAGGTGTTCTCCACCCAACCAGACTTGAGGGATCATCCCCTCAAGGACCCTGACACTGAGTATTTAAATAAGGTAGCAGTTTTGTGAAAGAGGGAGAATGCAGGGTACTCTGTAGTGACACTGAATTCTATCATTGAGGCCAAACCCCTGCCAAAGGGGACTTGGGCACAAGAATGCAGAGCTCATTGTGCTAACATGAACCCTCCAACTGGCGGCAGGGATACATGTTACTATATACGCAGACTCTATGTCTTCACCACTCTCCACATACACAGGCTTTATATAAAGAGAAGGGTCTAATAAACTCAGAAGGAAAAGACATAAAGTATGGTAAGGAAATCCTTGAACTCTTAGATGCTGTGTGGGCCCCTAAAAGACTGGCAGTCATGCATTGTCAGGGACATCAAAGGGGAGACACCACAGCCGCATGGGGAAACCATAAGGCAGACCTAGAGGCAAAGCTTTTGGCTTCCAAAGGAACAGTGGAATCAATGTTTTAACTGCTGCACTGTTCCCTAGTCCACTGGCAGAATGGAACCCTAATTACTCACACCATGAGACTACCTTGTTTAAGACTGAAAATGGAAGCTACCTCCCAGTTGGATGGTGGAAATTTGAAGACAGCTGAGTGGCAATTCCTGAGGCCCTGGTTCCAGCTTTTGTCAAGGAGTTCGATCAGGAAAGCCATATTGGCCGGACAGCTCTCAAGGCTACGTTAAGCTGACATGTCTACATCCCTTGACTCTCCAGCATAACCTGAGCAGTATGTGAGCTGTGAAACGTGCACCCAGAATAACTCAAGTTAGGGAACCAAGGCTTCCCCTGGGATGCAGAGTGTCAGGGGAGCCCTGTTTGAAAATATGATGATGAACTTCACAGAGCTTCCCCAGGACTGAGGCCATATATATCTGTTGGTCTTCATATGCACTTTCTTAGGCTGGGTGGACGTATTCCCTACTCACACAGAAAAGGTACATGAACTGGCCCGACTTCTTCTTCAAAAGAAATCATTCCTTGATTTGTGAAACTATCACTATGGGATCAGATAATAGGCCAGCACTTGTGGCTGAGGTGATGCAGCTGGTGGCAAAGGGGTTAAAGATCACCCGGAAGTTACATATGGCATACTGACCCCAGAGCTCTGGGAAGGTACAACGAATGAATCAAACCCTGAAGCTGCAATTAAGTAAACTATGTTAGGAAACCCATTTACACTGGGACCAGGTGTTGCCAATTGTTTTGTTAAGAATCAGCCCTACTAAGCAGACAAGGTTCCCCCCTTATGAAATTCTTCATGGGTGCCCTCCCCTCCATTATCAAGTCATGGGGGGGGGGTGATCTAAATGAGATAGGTAATCTAACCCTAAGGCAACAGATGTGGGCCCTTGGCTCTACCCTAACCACCTGACACCACTGGGTGTAAGGAAGCGATTACCTGTGAGTCCGACCACAGATGCTCACCCCTTTAAACCAGTGGATGCTGTATGGGTGAAGGAATGTGATGTCTAACCCCTAAAACCCCTCTGGAGGAGTCTGTTCACTGTCATTTTGTCCACCTCTACTGCAGTAAAGTTAGCTGAGGTGGGTCCCTGGATTCACCACAGCAGAGTGAAGCCAGCATCTCAAAACTTGGGAGTGCATTCCTAATCCATCAACGCCATGCAAGCTGACCATACAAAAGAAGCAAGCTGCAACTCCAGAGGCTCTGGGAGACTGCAGCCCTGCTTCAGTCACTCCAGAAGCTGACTAATCTATGCATGACAGAAGCTTGAGGAATCAATGGTCCGATGGAACAAATAGACTGTTCTTATTTTTTATATCTATTTCCTTACTGTGATGCACTGTCACCCCATGTGTCTTGCAGTCATTGTGATTCTTGCTCTACTTTTCACCATAGGATTGGCAGAGGTTGCCCCAGTCAGCTGAGAGTGTGGTGAGAGTTTTCTGTTAGCACTTACCTTGCTTTTATGGACAGGATGCTTTGTTGGTATTGGTTGCTTCTAATCTAGACCCTTCTGTAGACCTAGATTCCTCATCATACGACCCATGTATTTGTATGAACAGGTCAGGCCAGGGAGTCACGTGGATCTTACTATACCATACTCACTTTTCATGCCAAGGAAAAGTCTTGGGGACCTGCAGACACAATAAGACCTATCTGCTAATGGGAGAGTCAATACACTTGCTTTGACCCCCAATACTCCCCCAGTGAAGACTGGTTAGAAGTCCGATCCTACCAAGAGGGTAGGGCCTTGGTCAGCTGGACACAAATTACTAACCCACAACGATTGGTGTCAATGTTACTTGACGCTATGTGAGGTTATAGGTATTGGCCCAGAGGCATCTGTCATGCGAAAAAAGTGGGTACTTGTCATAGAGGGCCCAAGGGCTCTTGATGCACTATGTGGAGGCTTAGATTGGGAGACGGAATACCAATGCAATGACAAATACATGTGTGAGGAAAACAGTTTATGTGCCTATACACCTGAGATTTTATGCCCCAGCTGGAGCTGTGTTTCATGGGCTACTTGGAAAAAAGAAGGCACAACAGCACTCCTTCAGAAGGGGGCTGCTACATCAGGTTGTCAATCAAAAGTCTGTAACCCTGTTAATTTTACCATAGTTAACCCAGGAGATTCCAAATGGCAGTGGGGCACCTGAGTTGGCATCTGGATTCATGGGTGAGGCAGAGACCCAGGGACTGTGCTACATTTCAAGAGAGTCACTACCACCCATCCAACCATGTCCCATCAAGTCTTCTACTCCTTCAATGAAGAAATAAGAAGTAGCCCCCTTCCCACTTCAGTCACAGAAAGGAACTTGTTTCTAGCCCTAGCAGAGACTATGGCCCAGACTCTCAAGATCTCTTCCTGCTATGTATGCAGGGGAACGAACATGGGGGATCAATGGCCATGGGGGGTAGAGAATTAGATCCCTGCGAACCTTATAATGAAATAGAATACACCAGTCCTACTACTGGGATTTGGCCCCTCAAAACCTCAATTATTGGGAAAAACTGCCTTGTCTGATGGGGGAAAAAGTTCACCATCTCTGTTGGAAGCTTAATGGGCCCAGGCTAAAGATTTTATAACTCAACCACCTGGGAAACCCAATGGTGGGGGACCCCAGATCTCCTAGAACTAGATCCCCACCCTTATCTAACTTTTCTCATCTTGGGACAATGTGAACACAGCCATCGAGTGGCAGGCCCTGGGTGGACTACACTGGATATGTGGAAGGACAGCCTATACAGTACTTCCCTCAGGCTGGTCAGGTCATGTGTGCTGGGAACTATTTGTCCATATTTCTTCCTGCTTCCACTTGCCAGAGGGACGATTTGGGAGTCCAAGCATATGGGGCCAAGGAGATTCAAAGGAAATGATGTGCCCTACAAATTGGCAATTGGAAAAATGATGAATGGCCTCCTGAGCGTATAACCCAGTATTATGGCCCTGCCACCTGGGCAGAGGATGGGTCCTGGGGCTACCGTGCTCCCATTTACATGCTAAACCACATAATCAGATTGCAAGCAGTTGTAAAAAGTATAACCAATGAAACTGCCAGAGCTCTTAACTTACTATCCAAGAGAAAACCAAAATGCTCAATGTTTTCACCAAAATCACTTGGCCTTAGATTAATTGCTTGCTTCTGGGGGAGGAGTTTTTGGAAAGTTTAACCTGAGCAACTGCTGCCTACAGATAGATGATGAAGGAAAAGTCATAGAGGAGATTACAGATTGAATGAGAAAGGTTGCTCAGGTCCCAGTCCAGATCTGGAAAGATCGGGACCCTGAGGAGTTATTTGGAGAATGGTTTTCAACTCTCAGGGAATTCAAACCCTCATAGGTATTATCCTCTTGATTTTGGGAGCTTGTTTAATCCTACCTTGCCTAGCACCCCTGGTTATATGGTCTGTCTCTAACCTCACTGAGGTAATGGTCAAAAGGACAACAGCCACACATGTGATGATGTTATGGAAATCTAAATCTCTAAACCAAGATGATGCTTTTTGACCCAAAAAAGAATCAAAGGGGAGAATGTAGTAGAGCCCCTCCCTAAGGAATGTGGTGAAAACCTCAAGACAAGGGAAGGCAACCTGGCTATGTGCGTATGTGTGACATTCCTCACAACTCTGTAACAAAGACCCCCAATTCAGACTGTATGTTACCAAATATGGGAGACAAAGGAGCAAAAATTGCACAAAAGGCACCCCCCCCTCCAGCTTTTCTCAGGGCTCAGCCTTTTGGGGTCTTAGTCCACTGGCTGGCACGAATAAAGCTGCATCCTGGAAAGAAAAGCTTCTGTGTCCTGACTCTGTGTGTGTCTCCCCGCTAAAGTTTAAGTCAAGCTCTGCTGAGAGTTAATGTGCACATGAGGTAAAGACTACTGTTAAGAGACATCCTAGAATCCAGACCCATAAAAGCTCTTAAAGCACTTGCCACATAAGTCAAAGACTCCTATGCTAGGATAAACTGGTCACGACATAGGTAGATTCATAGTAGGTTACTCTTCAACCTCAAGAAAAACTTCCATGCAATGAGTTACACTGTCAAGGGACATACAATTCCCAACCCCATGGTGCATCCCTTCTAGGTATTAGTTTAGTTCTGAGAGACCCAAGGCTTAGCTAAAGCTGCTAATATGCAAATAAAAAAAAAAAAAACCTGAATGAGTTTTTTTCCTTTCATCTTGTTCTAAGAGCTTGACTTTCTGACCAAATGAAAATATTCTTTCAGGTCTCCTCTATCCAGAGGATGCCCCTACTAGGCAGTATCCTGAGGGTTAGTTGTGAGAAGGAAAACTGGTAAAAAGCAGATAAAAAGGGGCAGCCAGCTGTCTGAGGCCGGATACTCCCCTTGAATGCTTTTGGCTTCTGCAATCTTACTTGCCAGGAACCAGAAGCCAGACTGTACTAAGCCCCGCCCAACCTGGAAGCACAAATGTGTAAAAGACCAGTAAAACCCAAGCTGGATGCTCAGTCTTTGGAGGGGACTCTGCTGGGCCGGCACTGGTGCGAAATAATGTCTTTTCTGATTCCCCCGAGTGCACGCAGCTTGTCCCTTTCTGGGTGCTGAGTATTTGCTCTAACAGTTTAAATAGACTGGGGATCCAAGACAGGCAGTTATAAGCAGCATTCTCTGTAGAGCCATGCCAGCTCTCTAGGGAGTTCATCATAAGAGGTCCCATCTCTTAAGGGAATTATGTCATCTCAACCTTTGTTGTTTGTTAGTGCTCAAAAAAAAAAATCCATTAAAGTAGCACCTGCCCAGTGACTATGGGTCTATTACTGCAGACAACTTACGTTTGTGGGAGACAGGAAACACCATACACACCATCATTCTTACTGCCTCTACAACAAAAGTCTTTGCTTTCTTAGACTATTTTTGGGAGTAAACATTTGGATCATGGAGGTTGTATGACCTATGCCTTCTCCAAAGCTGCCTCTTGTGTTCATACTCTAAGCATGGAAAGTTCCTTCTGAGTCTTTTCAAAAAAAGGTTTATTGGTTTGGTATTATTAAAATTAATAAAATCCTATTTGTCAGTAGTCAAACAATGGATCCTTTAAATTGGCTATGTTAGGAAGAAAAAATATATATAGAGAGAGCTCTCGATTGTATTATTAGTATGATGGCTAGCCTAAGGGACTCCTTGGACAAAACAAACAAATAGAAATTAGACTTAAGACAAAAATTAATGTCCATATCCAGTGAAAATTTCCTGTTTTAAAACTGGCTCTATCTGCCTCTTTTAACTTCCCTTTCCCTACAAAATTTGCAGAGTACTCTTGCCTAATCTCTAGATTCAAACTCTTGGGAAAATGAATAAAGTATTACACCATAAAATGGCCGAGGGGACGAAAACAAGCTCTGGTCTCTAGCTTGGAGACCCCTCTTCTGGGTTCTTCTTGCCCTGTTTGCTGCGCGCGAAAACCTGCCACAGATATGGAAGCCGACAACTATAAAGTACCCTCCGCACTTGCATTTGGCACTCAGATCTTTGGAGAAATGGTCTCCTCTGAGCCTGCCGGTGTTAAATAAGTCTCTAATCCACCAAGGTCTCTGAGTGCCGGTTGGTTCTTCCGCCAGTGTTCCAGGCTGGTTCCATAACAGAACTATATAGGTTATTCTTGTAAATGCTGAAAGCCACAAAGTGAATTTGGCAGAAGTACATGGTACAGACAAAAGGGTTTGGTTTACTATATCAACTTCTGCTGTTAGGAAAAAATCTGTAATAAGATGGCCAACAGGACTGATAAGGGAATTCCAGTCCTAGTGAGAAGACTACCATTCTGGGATTTCCTTCCTACCCTGCTTGCCACAGGCACCAAATTACTACTAATGAGGGGTGTGGAAGTAACAGACTATAAATTGTCCCATCTGTTTATGCTCTGGGCTCAGATCTCTGGAGAATGATCTCTGGGCCCACCAGTGTAAAATAAACCTCCTTCCTTCCAAGATCTCCGAGTGCTGCTTGGTTCTTCTGCGGGGTGATCCAGACCAGTTTCCGTAACACTGCCAGTTTCAGATATTCCTCTGCAATAACCTTGGCAGATATATCCCTAGGACCTGACCCTACCTTTGCAAAGAATTCATGTCCCCTGAACAGCAGCAAATCTTTTAAATATATAAAGCCATTTTCCCTCTACTTACAGAAGATTCTACCAAATTTATAGAAAAATTAAAAAGGTTAGTGACTATTTACAAACCCACTCCCAGACAACTAGATAGGCTGCTGAGGGGAATTCTTACACCCCATGATTATATTGTGGTCCTGAGGCAGGCCAGACAGTCCTTATCTTCATCCTCCCCCTCTCCCCAACTAGCCCTTCACAAAGTAATGACCATAATTTCTTTTAGATCCTCTTGATGAGGGAGCATAAGGCAACTGACACCCAGCAAACACCCCACCCCTAGCAGGTGGGATGTATGTGACATCCCTCAGGCACTCCCGGCTGCCCAAGAACAAAGGAAAGGCAAGAAAACATATGGTTAGGTGATAGAGATCACAAGACCTGAGTCTCCATCAGTTTACAAATATCTTAGTAAATTATAAGAAAAAGGCAATCTTATTAATAGCTTAACCTCCAGAAACCTTTGGAGGCCCACATCACCCTCCCCTCCATAGTAATGTGGGGAACAAAGGCAAGAAGGAAAAGGCAGGTAGAATTAAATTTCTTCATGACCTGCAGCCCATTGACAAATACTTGAGGCAAATACAAACTATAACATTTCTCCAGGAACCCCCTATTGTCATAATGTTAATGCCTTATTAGAGGGGAAAGAACCTTAGCTAGACAATAGGAAGGCCCCCCCCCACATCTTCTGAGTCCTCTTTAACATATCAAACTCATTTTGGAGGCCTTCCTTTTGCTTTTACCTTGCCCAACTCCACAGTCTATAGCAGGTCAGGTCATTCTTCACAACCCAAACACAACTCTTTCTGCCCAAGGGTCAGTCCTGGTGCTTTAATAAAAACACCTTTTTTTTTTTTTTTTGCACCAAAGACATCTCAAGCATCCTTTCTTGGCCAACAGCTCAGGACCCCCACTACTCCAAAACCCCATCACTCTTACAAATGATCTGGAAAAGGCCAATACTCAGGGACTAATAGAAGACAATGTTAAATTGTGTATTCAGAAAGAAGACTTTTGTTAAACTGCTTGATACAGACTTTACAAAGGCATAAATCTTTTGATTCCATTTTAGTTAAAAGTCTCCCTGATATAATGAAAAAAACAAGTTTAATTTAAAAAGACAGGTCAATGCCTTGACATTCAGGCTATAATTCAGTTCTTTGGGGGAATGGAAACAACTGTATCTATCTTGCACATCTCTGCAAAATCAGAAACACAACTCTGAAAACAGTTGAAGCCTGCCTATCTTTACCAATTTCCAAGCTTCACCTATTCCTCTCAAAGTGCTTACAGATATTATAAAAGATCAGGATACTGGAACAAAATTGTCCTACACTTAAAAAAAAAAAGGAAGATAGACTTTAAATAGCAATTGCCCCAAAACTCTTGAAAAAAGAAAACATAAAACTTTCATTCTTTTCCTGTCTCTTTTATCATGTCTTTGAAATGCAAACACAACCCACAATTGCCTGAGACTGAAGGAAAAAAAAGCCAGGGGGTGAGGGGGTGGGGGGGTGGGGGAGTGGGAATTAGAGGAAGGGGGAAAAGAATCCATTTTAAAATAAAAACTGCTGAAAGGGCTTTTGTGCTCAGAGGCTACAGTACCTTTGATAAAAGGACATGTTCCAAAAAGTCCACCCTGGACTTTCTTGAGAATATTTTCTCTGTGCTTTTGTGGTATAAATTTTCTACCTCCATCTTCTATAGGACTTAAAAGCCATTTTTTGAAATACATACTTAAAGGAGAATTTTCTCATCAAAAGAGAAAGAGAGGGAAAAAAAAGATGATTGGAATGAAACCTATAACGTCCCCTCCACAAATATTTTTAAAAACAAAAGCTATAAGATTTTTGTTTGTATCTGTCTACATGTTTGTATATATATATATATATATATAATATACATATATATATAATATACATATATATATTATTGCAAATGTGAGATAATTTTTCTGCCTCCAAACAGTATTGCTAAAATTTATTTGTAAAAGAGCTCTATTTAGTTGGCTTGAAGGCAAGGCAAGTGCTTATACAGATTGGACATTCTACAACTCTCAGGAATGACAGAAACTAAACCAGATGTTTTTCAAGTTCATTTAATATTCAATATTAAAGCTAATTCAAGGTTTAATTAAAGCAGACATGTCTTCAAAGTTTATCAGAATTAACACTAACTTTTATTCTACCTGAATTTACTTAAACTCAAGTTGTTATTATCTGTTAGAAAATGTATTAAAAAATAATAATAACAGCTTGGGAAGATCACTGACTTTGATGTCTCTTGAAGTTTTTATGTCTAATCTAAGCACAGTTGTTAAGAGTAAGTAAATTGAAGAGCTGTAAATAAAAAATTTTATAGGTAAATTATTATTTTCCCCAAATCTCTTTGGTAACCTGAAACCTTTAAGTTTTGCTAAGTTAGGTGATGAGTTCGGTTGAATTCACTGAATATTTCAGTCATTTACAAATAAGAAAATACTAACCATAGGTTTATAGGTTTGCATACTTTTGGTTTCTTAATTACAGAGAAACTAAAAATAAGTTTGGATCTGTTAGTAAACATCTTTTGTGCTTTATTAATAGACTGTACTATGAAAAAACACATTTTTAGAAACTGTAAAATGAATTCATAAATTTACCAATCTAAAACAATGTTGGTGCAACAGTTCACAATTATTTATCATTTAGGTTTCACTAGAAATTAAAGTTTCTGAGAGTTAAGAATTCTAATTAATATGTATGTATGGATAACACTGAGGCAGGGAAGCTGAAGGGACTCCAATCACTTAGAAAGAACATCTCTGCTGTTTTTCTGCGAGGCCCCATTTATTCATGTTCTATATTTTGCCCCTGAGTAAGCCAGAGAAGCTATGTTCCCATTTCAAGGGGGAAACAAGAAAGTTAATTGTTACTCTAAGTTTTGTCCTAGGCCAGAAACACCTAATAACATCTAGGAAGAGGCAGATCCTGAACATGTTCCAGAACTAGCTTCAAACATACATGGGCTGACGCTGGCCTCAATACACCTACCTTTGGTAACTTACGGAATGACACCTATTGTTCACCTGATATTTGCCTTTGATGGGATCCTACCATGGGTCTCTAGACCCCTTTCCAGTATAAACTCCTGACCCCAAGCACTGATGAGTCTCATTCTCCTTTCCTTTTTGGGTCTCCCAGATACTCCATCTGCTATTCTCTGTTACTCACACTATTCAGTAAATTCTGTTTTCACATTATCCAGTTTGCATTTGATTTCTATCTTGAGCAAAGCCAAACACCTTCTTGGCTGATCCTGCCAGGCCCCCCTCTGGGTCCTTGAACCCATCCTCCTTGTATCAAAGATGACAAAAAAAAAAAAAAAAAAAAAGAAAGAAAGAAAGAAAGAAAGAATAAAAGAAAAGAAAAACATCTCTGTATGAAATGAAAAGTAAAGTGTAGGTTTTTGGCAAGAAAAGTATGAAAAAATAGAAATACATTTTCATTGAAGAAAAAGAAAATAACTGTCCTGAAGTGAGGCTAGTTATTTAAAGCAAGAAAACTCAGGACAAAATCTGAATGCAAAAAAGAAAGCTGTAAAAGATTTACAGAAAAAGAACCTTTGGAAAGAACTGTTTTTAAGTTTTTACTTATTTATTTTGAGAGAGGGAGTCATGGGTGAGGGGCAGAGAGAGAGAGAGAGAGAGAGAGAGAGGAAGAAAGAAAATCCCAAGCAGGTTCCACACTGTCAGTGTGGAGTCCAGTGAGGAGTTGGAACCCATGAACTGTGAGATCACGATCTGAACTGAAATCAAGAGTCGAAAGCTCAACTGAATGAGTCACCCAGGAGCCCCTGGAAATAAATTTTTATGAATGTGGTTAGCACCGGCTAAGATGAAAATAAACTTATTCAAGAATGAGTTTTAATATCTAAAGTACACTGGTACAGAATTAGAATTTGCTTTTTCTCTCTGTAAAAAGGAAGAAGTTTTTTTAGATTATTAGTTTGCTTTTTATAAAAAATTATAAACAAAATTTTCTTTACCTAAATGTTATCTGCCTAGAAAAACAAAGACTCTATGTTTAGTCTTTATCAAGTCTTTGATTATTCAGGAAAACAGAATCTTTTTAATATTAAAAGAGCTATGTTTTGCTCACAACCATGTAACCTTCTGTATCTGCCTTTAAAACCCTGTATTGTAACTTCAGTTAAATGCAAAATTACTGTTTCATAATGATCTGTGATCTTAATTAATAAAATGTTCAACCTTTGGATGTTTTTGGACAAACTTCCCCAAGTCAAATTCTAAAATGAAGCCTTCTGACCACAATCTAACCGTTCCATAAGGTCCCTGGAAGATTTTTTTTTTTTTTAATTTTTTTTTATTTTTGGGACAGAGAGAGACAGAGCATGAACGGGGGAGGGGCAGAGAGAGAGGGAGACACAGAATCGGAAACAGGCTCCAGGCTCCGAGCCATCAGCCCAGAGCCTGACGCGGGGCTCGAACTCACGGACCGCGAGATCGTGACCTGGCTGAAGTCGGACGCTTAACCGACTGCGCCACCCAGGCGCCCCCCCTGGAAGATTTTAAAGGATGTGCTCTCCTCATAAAAGAGATATTAAACTTTTAATTAGGTTTATTTGTTATGTTAAATTACATGGGAAGCATTGCCAAATAAGTGTTACCAAACCATCTTAAGTTATATTTGTGCAAATATATGTTATTAAAATAAGGGTTCTAAAAATTACATAAAACTACTAGAAATCTGATTTGCCCTGGTACATTATTGTCTTGAAGTATCGTGTGTTGCACGTCACAGAAATAACCAAATTTCCTTGTTAATTATAATGAACTCTAATCTGATCTTTAACCATGGCCATTTTTAAGTCTTTTATAATTTACAACAGTTATGCCTTGACTCAGATACATTTATAAAAGCTTTCTGCAAATATATTTCATCTTCATTGAGACTCAAGGAAAAAACTCTAAGTACAGGTTTCTGATAACCTTACAATCATAAAACTGACACTAGGTAACAATTTCTGGAACTAGGAGAAGAACTGGATTCAAGCAAAAGTAGAATAACATGGGGCTGAATGAATTGAGGAGGATGGTTATAATTTCTATAATATTTTTTGAAACACTGCTGATTTTAATGTTTTATTTTTCCAGATTTTAGGAAAGCTTTTCTCTTAAAGTAACTATGACTTAGAGCAGTTTGATAAAATATATCTGTGTGAATAAACTGAAACATGTATCTTTTTCTCCCTCCCAGATCCCTCCAGAAGTCAAAGATTCTTAGCATTCTTGTAGTTTCAAGACAACATATTTATTTGCCCAAGTTCAAGAAGAACCTGTTCTCTTTGTAACAGGACACAACTGGAAACATTGGTTATATTATCAAGGCCTTGATTGGAACTTCATATTTGAGGGAGATAATGTTTAAACTCAAGATGTGACCAGACAGGTTTAAGGAACTAAGGTTTACTCTATGGAGCCAATAAAGCCCCTTGGAAAAACAGTCTGATACTTTGCTTATAGGGTTCCCAAGCAGCCTTACCAGGTGAGTAAAGGTTACTTCCTGGCAGGTGTAAGAACCTCAAGATACTTTGAGGATCTTGAGAAGAGAGTTATTAACCCAGATCTATAAGTATAACAAGGCTAAGTCTTATGGCAAGTATTTTGCTTAGTTTCTGGCCTAAAGAAGTTGTTAACAGTTTAATATTTAGATTCCTTATAAAAACTTCCAGCAGAGCAGATTTAAAAGCGTCTATATGCCTATATGACTAATTGCTCCTACTGCACTTAAGTAAATAACCAGGAAATGTTTTTTTTTTAACTCGACTTATTTTGCAAACTAGTATTAATTTGACTATCTGTCGAAAAATGAGGGTGATACAGAACAAACAAAATTATATTTCAATAACACTTTTGTGGATATTGGATTCTAATACCATTCATTATAAACTTGCCGGAAGCCAAGCTATCCAACCAGCCTGATGGCAGGGCCAGGGCGGTGGACGGATCAGGACTTCAGGGCAGCCCACCAACAGTGAAGCTTCTTGTACTCCCGCTTTTATGTAATTTGGCCTTAATTAAAGTACCTGGGGAATCGTCTGTTGGGGAATTGACCTCGACAGGCCCCCTGGAAAAAGAACTATTGGGGAAAGAAATAAGGTTCCACAAGGAAATTGTGCGGCCCTACATTTAGCCCTTGCCACCCCTTATAAAGACTCCTCTATCTAAAGGAAGGATAGCCCCATACATTTACCAGCGAAGGAAGGAACAAATGGATTTGAAAGCCCCACTCCGGCAACAAAGGAGTGTATCTATGGGCACAAGTTACTCCAACCCCTAGGCCCACTCGGCCCCCAGGAGGCATTCAGATGATGACTGAACCTAGTCGGTTAAGGTACAGAATGGTTCATTAGTTCCTAGGCGCATTGTCTCTCTGAGAATGCATAAGATGTGGGTTCCTAAGGCCCTCTTGGTCCCCTCCTGGCACCTCGGACCCAGGTGAATGATTTTGTTCCTCAAACCACAAATGGTTTGGGGAAACAACTAAGAGGTCATGTCCCTGTAACTATTCCACTTGAGGTGTTGAGAGATAGATGACCTTTCATGAAAACAAATGCTCTATAGATTATAGATAAACGTAGATACATAATTTTAAATAATGTAACAAATTAATAAATAAGGAAAGAGCAGGATGGAACATTATGAGAAAATAACCATGTTATTCCTTAAAGGGTGATTACACATAGAAACATTTTTTAGAATTAGGTAATGCCAGAAAACGTAGGTGACGCACACTACAAGGAAATTGCTAACAAATATAATGCCACGTTTGCCACAATAAAGCAGCCAGTCCAAGACACTGCTGTTGTCTGTGTCCACTTTTATTTTTGTTTTATTTTATTTTCACTTTTTTGCCGACGCTGTTCATCCTTTGGGAACCCCTGGCCTGCTGGAGCTGGACTCCAGCATAAACTGGACTAGTTTGGAGGCTACAACTCTCCAAAATAACATTAAAAAATTTTTCCCTCATCCTTTTGACTTGGAATCATTTGATTACTAAAACTGCCCTTCCTCCTGAGGTCCTACAACTGATTATGAACAACTTCATAGCAATCAGTACAATATCTCATGTAGACAATTTTCATGCCTGCTTCTCTATGGGTCACTCAAATAGATCACTAAAGACACATGAATTGCAAAACAAGAAAATCTGTCAGACTGCCACTACTTGCCCTCACTCTATCTAATAATGCTTTAAGCCTGACATCTAGAAATACTCTTGATTAGCTACCCTCAAAACTTAAAAACTAGTTTATAATTTGATCTATCATAAATCATTGTTTTTCTTTTGTTTCCATGCCTCTTATTTATTACCTGAGTTTTTAACCCTTAGGCCTAAGTTTGAGAACATACCTACATCACCACTTTCTGAAATGAGTTTAACTGAACTGACTTATTCTCAGAACTAGGAGACTGGTTCAACAAGACAGAACAATCTACCAGCTCAACTTTTAATGTGTGAAACTTCTAGTGAACTTCAGGCATCAAGGGAAGCCCGCCCAAAATGTGCCACATTGGTATATTATTTTCAATAAAAGCAACTTGAGAAACAACCAATGCAAAACAAAAACAAAACAAAACAAAAAGCTCTGATCCCCCCTCCTACCATATACACTTTTTCTATAGAGAGCAAGAAATAAATCTCTCATGTGAAAGATACCATCCCTGTACCATGAGGTAAAGAGACATCTTTATCACCAGAGATAGAAAACTTAGAGATGAGAAAACTGTATAAACCATGCTTGTTGCTTTTTATTCATTTTTTTATGAAAAAATAATTTTTTTAACATTTATTCATTTTTGAGAGACAGAGACAGAGCATGAGTGGGAGATGGCAGAGAGAGAGAGAGAGACACAGAATCTGAAGCAGGCTCCAGGCTCTGAGCTGTCAGCACAGAGCCCGACGTGGGCCTTGAACTCACAGATGGTGAGATCATGACCTGAGCTGAAGTCGAATGCTTAATCGACTGAGCCACCCAGGTGCACGTACCCTTGTTGTTTTTTACTGATTTACTTCCCCGGCCCAAATTCTGATTAGTTTTCCTTACTAATCGAAGCTCCCAAAATTCAGTTTTCTCTGTCCTATCGATTGTGCACGGGTTATAGTCTCTTCGTCTAAAAAGTATAAAAACTGCCTGCCTTGGTTATTTCTTTAGGTATCAATTTCATTTTCAGGCTTCTTTGTGCATGTAATAAAACATTGCGTTTGGTTTCCTGTTAATCTGTCTCATGTCAACTTAATTCTTAGTTCAGTTTAAAAGAACCCTGAAGGGCAAAGAAAAATTTCTTCCTCCTTACTTCCTCCAGGAGTAACTCAGATACTTTTAGATTACTACTTGAAGCAATGGAATGGAAGCTCTACCTAACAAAAGTTACCTTTGGGAGATGAGTCACACAATATTAAGCTGCTGACAGTATCCCCAGGTTTATAACAGAGTGGTAGAAATAAAATAGTACTATTACTAACTTATATTTCTACATCATTTATATTCAAAATATTTAAGGCAATTTGCACACTTTTTTTAATTTTAATTTTTTTAAATTTATTTTTGAGAGAGAGAGACAGAGCATGAGCAGGGGAGGGTCAAAGAGAGGCAGACACAGAATCTGAAGCAGGGTGCAGGCTCTGAGCTGTCAGCACAGAGCCTGATGAGGGGCTGGAACTCATGAACTGTGAGATTATGACTTGAGCCAAAGTCAGAAGCTTAACACACTGAGCCACCCAGGTGCCCCTGCACACTTTTGAAGTCAGTTAATCCTTACAATCTTTCTCTTTGAGACTGGGAGTTGTTACAAGAACTCAACTATATTTTATTAAAAAAAAATGTGGCAGCTTAAAGAAACCAGAAGTACAACCTATATCTGATGTTTTACCCAGAAAAATATTTTCTTCTTTTATATGATAGGAATAGGTTCATTTCACTGATAGAGAACAGAAGATGAAACAAAAGAGAACTGGGAGAATGTTCTACATAAGAATGTAGGACTAAGTAAGAGTGTCCCCTAGTGGGCTGATGATCATTCTGGCTATGGTTCTGTGCCTTTAAGAAATCAAGACTTGAGGTGCCAGGGTGGCTCAGTTCATTGAGCACTGGACTCTGGACTTTTGATTTCAGCTCAGGTCACGGTCTTACAGTTCATGGGATTGAGCTCTGCCTCGAGCTCTGCGTTGACAGCACGGAAACTGTTTGGGATTCTCTCTCTCTCTCTCTCTCTCTGCTCCTCCCCCCAACTCTGTCTCAAAATAAATAAACATTAAAAAAAAAAAGAAAGAAATTGAGACCCTTTACCTAAATTGATCTTTCTGGAATGGCAGCAGATACCCTGAACTGGTTGTCAAAAAACTTTGATTTTATGTATACCTTTATATCCACTATTTTTTGGTTTTGGACAAGTTACCTAACATCTCTGGTTATAAATCTATAAAATGAATATGCTACACTATAATATAATTACTTTCTAATGTTGTTAGAATTTTGTTACATAAAGACTAACAGGACACAGATCCTGCTCTTATATTGAGTTTGTATATAGAGGCAGTCACATTAATAATAAAACTTAATACAACATGATAAGCAGTATAAACAAATGCACTAATCTAAGAAAACACAATGGAGTTTCAAGTTGTTAAAGAGAGAATGAAATCATTAATTCTACTAATGAGTAGGATTTAGAAGTCAGAGAAGATTTTAATTTTTTTTTTTAACATTCATTTATTTTTGAGAGACAGAGTACCAGTGGCGGAGGGGCAGAGAGGGCGGGGCACTGAATCCAAAGCAGAGCTGTCAGCACAGAGCCCGGCGCGGGTCTTGAACCCAACTGCGAGATCATGACCTGAGCCGAAGTCGACGCTCAACCTACTGATCCACCCAGGACCCAGGCGCCCCAGAGAAGATTTTAAATAAGGATTTAGTTTTCAGGAGGACTTTGAAGGAAAAAAAAAGCGTTTTCTTTTGATCTTTACTTTGCCTACAATATATCTGGACTAAGACATTGAATTAAAATATGGATCCCAATTATGGAAGTCACATAACATTGCTAATAACCACCATCCTTTAACAGGATGACCTCTGGAAAAAGTCAACATAGTATTTTTTATAGAAGGCACCTGGTTTGAAATTTTGGTTTTATCAAAGTGACCTTGGGCAAGTCATTTAGCCTCTTCATGCCTCACTTCCTTTCTCTGTAAAATAGGAATAGAACAATATCTGCTTCTGAAAATTAATAAACTTTTAGAAGTGTTGCTTCTTTAAGGATACTGTCTGCTAAAGAAAATGCATGCAATTTCCAAGATAAAACACAAAGATCTGCCTTTTTAAATTTCACTCATGTATTCAGAACTTTTTCTTTGTTAAAATCAATACTTTGAGAAGAAAAAAAACCCCTGACATTATTGACAAATTTTTAACAGAGGGTACAGCTTAAACTCTTATTTTAACTTGGGGAAGTGCAACACATTTATTAACATTTGTTTCTATTTGTCTCAGGCCCTGCCTTAATATTGACATATCAAATATGATTGCAAATAATAAAAAAAAATAATGGGAGAAAGGACAAAAGACGATGGAGAACTTTTTATTTTAATATTTGCCAAGTTACTTCTATTTTTTTGTTAAGTTCATTTATTTATGTTGAGAGAGAGAGAGAGAGAACATGTGGGAAAGGGGCAGAAAGAGAGGGAAAATCCTAAACAGGCTCTGTGATGTCAGCTCAGAGCCCAGTTAGGCTCAACCTCATGAACTGTAAGATCAGCATCTGAGCTGAAATCAAGAGTTGGATGCTTAACCGATTGAGACACCCAGGCATCCATGATGGAGAACTTTTTACCCAAGTAATAAGCTACAAAAATGTACAAACCTAACATATAAAAAAAATCTTTCTCCACTTAGGTAGAAGATAGTTTCACTGGTAGCTATTGTTGAAGCACAGGAAGAATTTAAATGATTTATGCTGAGTTGAAAAAGAGGGCAGAACATAGGAACATATCACCATAAACTAAGGGTTATAGGAAAAGCATGCAGGCAGCAGGAAACACAAAGATGACTGTGAATATATTTTCAGGAAAAACAGAAAGAGTAGTCATATAACTATTTTCTGCTTCTTCTCTACTTTTAAAGACCTTTCCTTTTTTACAGCTGAAGAGCTCCCTTCTATTTGCTAAATGGGATGCTGCCTGATTAATGAATCACTTAATAAAGTCAATTAGATCTTTAAATTTACTCAACTGAATAACTGTTATTTAAACAGATTTGGTGACAGTGGTTGGAACTGAAGGATACTTCTGGTGGCTTTAGGAACAATGAAAAAAAATGTGTGGTACTCACATACCATTTGAGTTCATTGTCTTTCTTGGTGTTTCCAAGGGCTGTGGGTAAATTCCCTCTTGGTTCTGAGCTCCTTTCTCTTAGCTTTGAGCTTCCAGTCTAATTGGCTTTCCTTTACAGGGCACATTAGTTTGAGCTGGCAGATGGTTCTGCTCAGAGATAAGCCCTGTAGCCTTTAAGACTGAAATTCCTAGGTTTTTTAGTAGAAAACCCCAGCCCTCAATTCTGTCTCTGGATTCCATGCAGGGAACTGCTGCTGGCATTTAGTCCTCAGTTTCCCATTTGTTTGGAATCCTTCCTGGGATTCCAACATTGGGAACTGTTGGTAGCAGCTGTACTTCTGCATTTTGTTTGCAATCAGTCTGCAGTCGCCATTCCATGGGTTTGCTGGTTTAATCCTTTCCCGGATCCAAGGTTTCATGGAAATTTGTGGTGGTGTGCACAGGACTTTCTCTTGGCCAAGACAGTATAATATCTTTTGGTTACTGCTGATATATTAAGTGCACATTTGTTTGTCTTGTTTGGTGCAGATAAAAACTATTGCTAACAGGCCAAAAGGCCACAAAAATTGGTGGGTATAGGTTGAGCATTTGAGGGTTGTTAAGAGTGTTTATCTCTTAACCCAAAGAGTCCTGTTTAGGAAAAGTTGGTCATGGAAGGGGTTGGATTGACATTATATCACCCACCAACCTCAAGAAAATTTCTGTGAAATAAAGTATACTGTGAGACACCACACAACTCCAACCCTGTGGCATATCCTTCTTTGATATTGATTTGGCTCCAGAGACCCAAAGGCTTAGCTAAAAGAAAAATCATAAATAGGGGGCACCTTGGTGGCTCAGTCCATTAAGCGTCTGGCTCTTGGTTTTGGCTCAGGTCATGATCTCATGGTTCATGGGTTCGAGCCCTGTGACCAGCTCTGTGCTGACAGTGCAGGGCCTACGTGGGATTTTCTCTCTCTTCTCTCTCTGACCCTCCTCTGCTCACATACTCTGTCTCTCTCTCTCAAAATAAATAAACTTTAAAAAATCATAAATAAATAACAATAAAATGGGATTCTTAAAACCCAGACTTAAGTGTACCACCTTCCAGCATATCTGCATATTTTATATCTAGGAACCATGGTCCCAGCAGCTATAAATATCTACAAAAATGGCAATATCTTACTAAGTTTGTTTTGTGTCCTGAAGAACTTGGCTTGATAACTATCAGGCTGGGGTGTCCAAAATAAGGATGGCCAGAAATGTGAGTTGCACTCCATTTGCAACTAGATCTTACCGAACTGGGAGCCGTCAGGGGAATAACAATCTAGAATTACAATTGCCATTATGAGGAGCATTCTAATGAGATAAGGTCTTTTAAGAAGTGAACTTAAGAAGCAAAATCTTCAGAATTCCTAAAATAACTTCACTGAAAGTTTCACTGTAAAAACCTGATAACAGAGGATTTTGTGGAAGATGGCAGTGAAGGAGGATGCTGGGCTCACCACGTCCTGCTGATCGCTCAGATTCCACCCACATCTGCCTAATTTACCCCAACAACCACCAGAAGACTAGCAGAACGGATTCTCCAGAGCCAAGCGTAGACGAGAGGCCCATGGAAGAGGGTAGGAAGGGCGGAGAGGCAGTGCGTGCTACACGGACTGGCAGGAGGGAGCCAGGGCAGTGGAGGGGCAGCCAGCTCACCTGGCAAGGCAGAGCCCCCGAGTCTGGCTTGCAAAAGCTGAAGGGCTGGAGGGGCTGGACGGACTGTGTTCTGACAGCCAGTGGGACTTAACACCTGGAATGTTATAAGTCAACAGTTCTGCTTGGAGAGTGGGAGGGAGAGTTGTTGAGCCCCAGAGGACAGAGCTCAGCTTGGAGGGGAACAAAGGCGCTGGGAAGCGCCATCTCCCTCGCCCATCTGCCAGCCAAAATCCCAAAGGGAGCCAGTTCCCATCAGGGAACTTGCTTGCACAGCGCAAACACCCAACTCTGTGCTTCTGCGGATCCATCCCTCCAATGGGTCTGCCGCCCTCCCAGTGCTGCAGGGCCCCTTCCGAATTGGACCACCAAAGGCAAAGTGAGCTGAGCCTGCCACTCCAGCCCCTGTGCACCTTGAGGATCCACCCTGGCTAATACGCCAGATCCCAACGAAGAGGCACCAAAAGCCTGGCGGTGTGCAAGTAGCCCAGACAGAGGCCACACCACTCCACAGTGAGTCTTGCCCCTGGGAGAGGGGAAGATAAGGTACACACCTATCTGACTGTGGCCCAGCGGGGGGCTGGGGGCAAACATCAGGTCTGACTGCGGCCCCGCCACCAACGCAAGTTACTCCAGACAGCACAGAGGAAGAGCCCTGCTGTTCTGCGCCACTCCAGGGACTATCCAAAATGATGAAATGGAGGAATTCTCAAAAGAAACTCCAGGAAGTAGCGACAGCTAACGAACTGATCAAAAACGATTTAAGCAATATAGCAGAAAATGAATTTAAAATAATAGTCATAAAACTAATTGCTGGGCTTGAAAAAAGTACAGAGGACAGCAGAGAATCTATTACTACAGAGATCAAGGGACTAAGAAAGAGTCAGGAGGAGCTAAAAAATGCTATAAATGAGCTGCAAAATAAAATGGAGGTGATCACAGCTCGGATTGAAGAGGCAGAATAGGTGAATTAGAAGATAAAATTATGGAAAAAGAAGAAGCTGAGAAAAAGAGAGATAAAAAAATCCAGGAGTATGAGGGGAGACTTAGAGAACTAAGTGACATAATGTACACATAATTGGGATTCCAGAGGAGGAAGAGAGAGGTAAAGGTGCTGAAGGTGTACTTGAAATCATAGTTGAGAACTTCCGTGAAATGGGGAAGGAAAAAGGCATTGAAATCCAAGAGGCACAGAGAACTCCCTTCAGACGTAACTTGAATCGATCTTCATGACATATCATAGTGAAACTCGCAAAATACAAGGATAAAGAGAGAATTCTGAAAGCAGCTAGGGATAAACATGCTCTAACATATAAAGGGAGACTGATAAGACTTGTGATGGATCTGTCTACTGAAACTTGGCAGGCCAGAAAGGAATGGCAGGAAATCTTCAATGTGATGAACAGAAAAAATATGCAGCCGAGAATCCTTTATCCAGCAAATCTGTCATTTAGAATAGAAGGAGAGATAAAGGTCTTCCCAAACAAACAAAAACTGAAGGAATTCATCACCACTAAACCAGCCCTACGAGAGATCCTAAGGGGGATCCTGTGAGACAAAGTACCAGAGACATCACTGCAAGTATGAAACCTAGAGACATCACAATGACTCTAAACCCATATCTTTCAATAATAACACTGAATATAAATGGACTAAATGCTCCAACCAAAACACATAGGGTATCAGAATGGATAAAAAAACAAGACCCATCTATTTGCTGTCTACAAGAGACTCATTTTAGACCTGAGGATACCTTCAGATTGAAAGTGAGGGGCAGGAGAACTAGCTATCATGCTACTGGAAGTCAAAAGAAAGCTGGAGTAGCCATACTTATATGAGATAAACTAGACTTCAAATTAAAGGCTGTAACAAGAGATGAAGAAGGGCATTATATAATCATTACAGGGTCTATCCATAAGGAAGAGCTAACAATTATAAATGTCTATGGGCCGAATACGGGAGCCCCCAAATATATAAAACAATCACTCACAAACATAAGCAACCTTATTGATAAGAATGTGGTAATTGCAGGGGACTTTAATACCCCACTTACAACATTGGATAGATCATCTAGACACAGGATCAACAAAGAAACAAGGGCCCTGAATGATACACTGGATCGGATGGACTTGATAGATATATTTAGAATTCTGCATCCCAAAGCAACAGAATATACTTTCCTCTCGAGTGGACATGGAACCTTCTCCAGGATAGATCACATACTGGGTCACAAAACAGCCCTCAATAAGTATACAAGAATTGAGATCATACCATGCATACTTTCAGACCACAACGTGATGAAGCTTGAAATCAACCACAGGAATAAGTCTGGAAAACCTCCAACAGCATAGAGGTTAAAGAACACCCTACTAAAGAATGAATGGGTCAACCAGGCAATTAGAGAAGAAATTAAAAAATATATGGAAACAAACTAAAATGAAAATACAACAATCCAAATGCTTTGGGATGCAGCGAAGGCAGTCCTGAGAGGAAAATACATTGTAATCCACGTTAAAAAAATTAAAAAAAAAAAAAAGGGGGGGGGGCGCCTGGGTGGCTCAGTCAGTTGAGCGGCCGACTTTGGCTCAGGTCATGATCTCACGGTCCGTGAGTTCAAGCCCCGCGTCGGGCTCTGTGCTGACAGCTCGGAGCCTGGAGCCTGTTTCATATTCTGTGTCTCCCTCTCTCTGACCCTCCCCCGTTCATGCTCTGTCTCTCTCTGTCTCAAAAATAAATAAACGTTAAAAAATTAAAAAAAATACATTGTAATCCAGGCCTATCTCAAGAAACAAGAAAAATCCCAAATACAAAATCTAACAGCACACCTAAAGGAAATAGAAGCAGAACAGCAAAGACACCCAAAATCCAGCAGAAGAAGAGAAATAACAAAGATCAGAGCAGAAATAAACAATATAGAATCTAAAAAAAACTGTAGAGCAGATCAATGAAACCAAGAGTTGGTTTTTTGAAAAAATAAACAAAATTGATAAACCTCTAGCCAGGCTTCTCAAAAAGAAAAGGGAGATGACCCAAATAGATAAGGTCATGAATGAAAATGGAATTATTACAACCAATCCCTCAGAGATACAAACAATTATCAGGGAATACTATGAAAAATTATATGCAAACAAACTGGACAACCTGGAAGAAATGGACAAATTCCTAAACACCCACACACTTCCAAAACTCAAACAGGAAGAAATAGAAAGCTTGAACAGACCTGTAACCAGCGAAGAAATTGAATCAGTTATCAAAAATCTCCCAACAAATAAGAGTCCAGGACCAGATGGCTTCCCAGGGGAATTCTACCAGACATTTAAAGCAGAGATAATACCCATCCTTCTCAAGCTATTCCAAAAAATAGAAAGGGAAGGAAAACTTCCAGACTCATTCTATGAAGCCAGCATTACTTTTATTCCTAAACCAGACAGAGACCCAGTAAAAAAAGAGAACTACAGCCCAGTATCTCTGATGAATATGGATGCAAAAATTCTCAACAAGGTACTAGCAAATCGAATTCAAAAGCATATAAAAAGAATTATTCCCCATGCTCAAGTGGGATTCATTCCTGGGCTGCAGGCCTGGTTCAACATTCGCAAATCAATGTGATACATCACATTAATAAAAGAAAAGATAAGAACCATATCATCCTGTCAATTGATGCAGAAAAAGCATTTGACAAAATTCAGCATCGTTTAATAAAAACCCTCGAGAAAGTCGGTAGAGAAGGAACATACTTAAACATCATAAAAGCCATTTATGAAAAGCCCACAGCTAACATCATCCTCAATGGGGAAAAACTGAGAGCTTTCTCCCTGAGATCAGGAACAAGACAGGGATGTCCACTCTCACTGCTGTTGTTTAACATAGTGTTGGAGGTTCTAGCATCATCAATCAGACAACAAAAGGAAATGAAAGGCAGCAAAATAACTTCAAAGACGAAGTTATGCTTTCACTGTTTGCAGATGACATGATATTATACATGGAAAACCCGACAGACTCCACCAGAAGTCTGCTAGAACTGATACATGAATTCAGCAAAGTTGCAGGATACAAAATCAATGTACAGAAATCAGTTGCATTCTTATACACTAACAATGAAGCAACAGAAAGACAAATAAAGAAACTGATCCCATTCAAAATTGCACCAAGAAGCATAAAATACCTAGGAATAAACCTGACCAAAGATGCAAAAGATCTGTATGCTGAAAACTATAGAAAGCTTATGAAGGAAATTGAAGAAGATATAAAGAAATGGAAAAACATTCCGTGCTCATGGATTGGAAGAATAAATATTGTTAAAATGTCAATACTACCCAAAGCTATCTACACATTCAATGCAATCCCAATCAAAATTGTACCAGCATTCTTCTTGAAGCTAGAACAAGCAATCCTAAAATTTGTATGGAACCACAAAAGGCCCCGAATAGCCAAAGTAATTTTGAAGAAGAAGACCAAAGCAGGAGGCATCACAATCCCAGACTTTAGCCTCTACTA
Organism: Panthera uncia; assembly: GCF_023721935.1. Taxonomy (NCBI): domain Eukaryota; kingdom Metazoa; phylum Chordata; class Mammalia; order Carnivora; family Felidae; genus Panthera; species Panthera uncia. Next base: position 163,163,490 of record NC_064811.1, on the reverse strand, counting down.
CAAAGCTGTAATCATCAAGACAGCATGGTATTGGCACAAAAACGGACACATAGACCAATGGAATAGAATAGAAACCCCAGAACTAGACCCACAAACGTATGGCCAACTCATCTTTGACAAGGCAGGAAAGAGTATCCAGTGGAAAAAAGAGAGTCTCTTTAACAAATGGTGCTGGGAAAACTGGACAGCAACATGCAGAAGGATGAAACTAGACCACTTTCTTACACCATTCACAAAAACAAACTCAAAATGGATAAAGGACCTGAATGTGAGACAGGAAACCGTCAAAACCCTAGAGGAGAAAGCAGGAAAAGACCTCTCTGACCTCAGCCGTAGCAATTTCTTACTTGACACATCCCCAAATGCAAGGGAATTAAAAGCAAAAATAAACTATTCAGACCTCATGAAGATAAAAGCTTCTGCACAGCAAAGGTAACAATCAACAAAACTAAAAGGCAACCAATGGAATGGGAAAAGATATTTGCAAATGACATATCAGACAAAGGGCTAGTATCCAAAATGTATAAAGAGCTCACCAAACTCCACACCCGAAAAGCAAATAACCCAGTGAAGAAATGGGCAGAAAACATGAATAGACACTTCTCTAAAGAAGACATCCGGATGGCCATCAGGCACATGAAAAGATGCTCAACATCACTCCTCATCAGGGAAATACAAATCAAAACCACACTCAGATATCACCTCACGCCAGTCAGAGTGGCTAAAAGGAACAAAACGGGAGACTACAGATGCTGGAGAGGATGTGGAGAAATGGGAACCCTCTTGCATTGTTGGTGGGAATGCAAACTGGTGCAGCTGCTCTGGAAAACAGTGTGGAGGTTCCTCAGAAAATTAAAAATAGACCTACTCTATGACCCAGCAGTAGCACTGCTAGGAATTTATCCAAGGGATACAGGAGTACTGATGCATAGGGGCACTTGTACCCCAATGTTTATAGCAGCACTCTCAACAATAGCTAAATTATGGAAAGAGCCTAAATGTGCATCAACTGATGAATGGATAAAGAAATTGTGGTTTATGGGGCGCCTGGGTGGCTCAGTCGGTTAAGCAGCCGACTTCGGCCCAGGTCATGATCTCGTGGTCTGTGAGTTCGAGCCCCGCGTCGGGCTCTGTGCTGACAGCTCAGAGCCTGGAGCCTGTTTCAGATTCTGTGTCTCCCTCTCTCTGACCCTCCCCCGTTCATACTTTGTCTCTCTCTGTCTCAAAAATAAATAAACACTAAAAAAAAATTAAAAAAAAAGAAATTGTGGTTTATATACACAATGGAATACTACATGGCAATGAGAAAGAATGAAATATGGCCTTTTGTAGCAACGTGGATGGAAGTGGAGAGTGTTATGCTAAGTGAAATAAATCATACCTCTGTATGGACAGATTCCATATGTTTTCACTCATGTGGATCCTGAGAAACTTAACAGAAGACCATGGGGGAGGGGAAGAAAAAAAATGGTTAGAGAGGGAGGGAGCCAAAACATAAGAGACTTAAAAACTGAGAACAAACTGAGGGTTTATGGGGGGAGGGAGGGAGCGGTAGGTGGGTGAGGGGTATTGAGGGCACCTGTTGGGATGAGCACTGGGTGTTGTATGGAAACCAATTTGAGAATAAATTTCATAATTAAAAAAAAAAAAGAAAACTGATAACAAATTAAAGACAAGGGGTACCTGATATGAAAGACTACAAAGACTGTAAGATTGATATAACCCCCCTGAGTACTCATTCTAGTGACCCTCTGAATAGATTTCCTGTTCTGAAAAGACTACAATACTTTAAACAGAAGCCCACCACGTTAATGGCCTTATAGATATCCCCATATCTACCTTCATAGGAAGGCCCCCATATGTGCCTCTCCCAGAGTCAACTCTGAAGGCTTTCCTGGTAAATTGCTACATATTTCCCTTAAGCAGCCAGGGGAAAACTAAAATGAAAAGAAACTCCTTAGCTTGTAAGTCTTCAAAACCAGACATGCAGCTCTAGAGGCAATTCAAAATTCACCTATCCCTTCCACAGATCTCCAAAATTCCCCAGTTTATCTGAAAGACTTTTAAATTATTAGTCTTAGGAAAACAAAGTTCTTCTTGGAGGAACTTACATTCTTTCCTTGTACCTTTGAGATGAAAATATTAAAAGTACAAACCTCAGGGAGGTAATTCTTACTAGAAGTAGAATGAAAAAAGGAAAGGTCATTTTAAATTCAGACAAATGAAAAACCATGTGTCTTTTCCACAAATAGTAGCAGAAAAAAAAAGCCATCTAAGCAGGTAACCTTAACTTATTCCATCTGCTCGGAAAACAGTTGGGATCCAACTGTTCTTTTATAGACTAGTGAATGTTGCATTACCGTAATACCAGTACCATGGCTAAAAAATTTTAAAACAATAAGATCTCTGTTTACATGTTTATGTGTGTCTAGTGTAGATGTGTGGCATTTTCTACCTTCTGATGTTATTGTTGATATTTGTAAAGAGCTCTATTTAATTGACTTAAAAATAAGCACCTATAATTTTAAATCTCAGAAATATAACAGAAATGAACACAAATGCTTTTTAGGTTCATGTGATCTAGTAAGATATGTAGTAATAAAGCTAGTTTAATTTTGCTAGTTTGTTAGAGTTACAAACATTGAATATAATGCACACATAACTTTTTACTCTTCCTGGGTTTTTTAGTCAAATAATTAATGTTATCTCTCTTGCAAAATTTGTCAGCAAAAGATAACAGAATAATGGCTGACTTTGTCTAATGCCTCTTGAAGGCTTCACGGGTAATTTCCAAATAATTATTGAGAATAAGAAAATTAAATAGAAATATGTATGATAAAAAGTTTTGAAGTGAACTTTTATGCCAGAATTATGTTTTATAGAATACATAATTAAAAACAGTTTCCTAAATCTTTGTTAACTTGACATTTAAAAATTTTTCTAGGTGAAATTAAATAATGGAGATTTATTAAATATCTACATCATTTCCAGGTAAGATAAAGTAATGACACTTAATCACTAAACATAGGCATATGCACTTTTTGTTCCCTTTTATGTAGGAACTATAAAGATATTTGCGTCGGTTAGTAAATGTTTTATGTCATGCTAAGAAATTTCCTAAGGAAAAAAACATGTTTCTAGAAATCCTAAAAAGTATTTTTAAATCTGCCAAATTCACAGAATGCTAATGTAAAAGTTCACAATTGTTTACTCCTTAGTTAAGGTTCCTAAGGGTTAAGAATTCAAATTAATGTATGTGATTAATGCTTGTAGAACATTCCTGTATGGAAAAAAAAAGTAGGATAGATGCTTTTCTTCTGATTTGTTATCATTAAGAACAAAGACTGCCTTTAAATCTCCCTGGTAGGGACTATACCAGGTCCTTCTCACTACACTACCCAGAAGAGAGCCACATTTCAGGGATTTAATTCTTGGATATGCATCTCACAACTATAGAAGGCTTCATCTGACATTTTGTCCTATACAGATGCTGGGAACCTCCAAATCAAATTGATGAGGAAGTGAAGTGGCTGACACTGAGGTAGATTGCTTCCTCTGAAGATGCTGGATTGACACTTCATACTTTAACTCAACATGTAACCCCTTCTTTCCTTTCTGTCCTTTACTCTGGCACTGGCCTGGAAAGATAATGCCACCATCTTGTGTCTCCCAGGCCATTGTTAATGGGAAAAAGTGCCTTTCAGATTGTTGGATCTGCCATCAAAAACTCCTACCTGTCTGTTAACAGAGCCAGCTTAGTGGAAATGGTTTATACCTTGACAGAGTTTATCTTGGCCTGTGAATGCCTAGATAGCTGGTGCATAACCAAGCAATTCCTCTTAGGTTTTTAACTGTGCCCTTATAACTGTTACATCTCCTTGTTTGACTCCTCTGGATTTACATCATCAAGTTGGAACTACAGGAAGTATTCATGACTCAGGATTTGCTTCCTTTGGTAGGGCCACACTACTTTGGTTAGGAGTAAATACAAATAAGAATATGATCAGAAGTCTCTCCTTAACTCTTAAAGGTTTAACAGAATCTGTTGCTAAGACAACAGCTGCCCAACAAAGATCCTTAGACTCTGTTCAAAGTGGCTCTTGATAATAGGATAGTCCCTAATTATCTTTTAACTGAGCAAGATGTCTGTGCTGTTACCAATATCTGTCTGCTACATCTGAATTAACACTTAGGGGGAAGCTGAAACTTTCAAGTATGCAAGATCACTGGGCAAGCCATTTGGCTTAAAGGGTGACTCCTTCAGCAGGGTCTTTCTTTGACTTATTTGATTTTGATTAGTTTGGGTCTTGGGAACAGGGCTCTGAAATGTGCTACAAACACTGGGAATTATTCTGCTTATAGTCATCATAGTAATCTTGGTGGGTTGTATTCTCTCAAAAATTTAAATGCATGTTTTCAGCCACTAACCACCAAGGAAATTATTTAAGACTCGAATGTCAAAAAAAGACATGGAGAAAATGAGCAACTTAAAGAATGTGAACTTCAAGTTGTAACCTGTATATCATAGGGACTAAGCAAAAACATCACAACCTGTGACCACCACACAAAGGATCAACAAAAGCTGTGAGATCTAGAGTGGTAGCTGATAGTAGCACTAATGCCTTAAATTTTGATCACATCTCTCAGTTAAGCTGAGGATCTGATCAAAAGAAAACCAGAGGCCTACAATGTTATCACTTATGTTAAGGCCCTGAGTCATAATATCAAGACTCAATGCCTGACCAAATTGCAATTTCAACTCCTCCCTCACTTCTGCCAGGAATGTAACTTTTAACCAGTCACGGAATTTCTTGATCAGCACTAGAAAATTCACTGATATGCCCCTTCAGTTCTCCTCAGAAGGGTGACCAGGCCTAAAGCAATATATTCTTTGTTAATAATTTCCTTTTCTCTGCTCTGCTTTTAAAAACATTTCATCTTCTATAGCTCAATGAAGTTTCTTTTTCTTTGTTGTATGGGATACTGCCCAATTGTTTACAAAGCCAATTAGATCTTCAATTTATTCAGTTTAAGTTTTGTTGTTTAACAACTCTCTCCTCGCTCTGACTTTAGTTTTCTCTAGATCACTTAACACCGGTCTGAAATATGGTATATTTATTACTGAGCTCCTTCTACACTATAATGGAACCTTTGAGTATGTACTTTGTTTGATTTGTTGCTGTGTCCAGAGAGCAGATTAATACTTGGAAGAAAAATTGAAAAAAAATCAAATGTCCTGAACAGACATGCAAATGACATGACTGAATAAATATTAGAGGGAATTTTTTAAAAATTTATTTTCTCTATCATTTACATGAAACCACCTTACAAAACTCAGGTTGCTTAAAGAGAAAAGAGAGGACAGGGTAAAATTTAGATTCTGATTATGTCAGCAAGATGATGTTAAGTATGAAAATAAGAATTAGCAAAGACCCAGGCTCCTAAGGAACAAATATAGCTTGACAAAGTACTATGGGTTTACAGAATGAATATCTGTGGTAAAGGACTTCAAAATTCTAGAAAAGAAATACCATCTCAGAATTCTTTTTATAAGAGGCACCTGAGTGGCTCAGTCAGTTATGCATCTGACTCTTGATTTCTGCTCAGGTCATGCTCAGTTTGTGAATTTGAGCTTGCATCAGGCTTTGTGCTGACAGCGTGGGGCCTGTTTGGGACTCTCTCTTCCTCTCTCTCAGCTTCTCTCTCTCAAAATAAATAAATACTTAAAAAAATTTTTTTAGGGGTACCTGGTGGCTTAGTCGGTTAAGCATCTGACTTCACTCAGGTCATGACCTCATAGTTTGTGTGCCTGAGTGCCACATTAGGCTCGCTGTTGTCAGAGTGGAGCCCACTTTGGATCCTCTGTCCCCCTCTGCCTGCCCCTTCCCCACTCACTCACACTCTCTCAAAAATAAATACACATTAAGAAAAATTCTTTTTTAAAATTGAGGTATAATTGACATATGACATTATGTTAATTTCAGTTATAGAAAATAATTATTTGGTATTTATATATACAGTGAAGTGATCACCACAATAAGTCTAGGTAATATCTGTCAAAATACATGGTGGCAATTTTTTTAATGTTATTTTTGAGAGAAGGAAAGATTGAGGTCATGTACACACAACGGGGGGGGGTGGGGGGAAGGAGGAGGAGGGGAGAGAGAGAGAGAGAGAGAGAGAGAGAGAGAGAGAGAGACGGAGAAAGCATCCCAAGCAGATGGCGCAGAGCCTGACTATGGGCCCAAACTCATGAACCAGGACGTCATGACTAGAGTCAGATGCTCAACTGACTGAGCCACCCTGGCACCCCAGCAATTTTTTTTCTTATGATGTCATATGTTTAAAGGCAACATGCAAATATGATATATAGTATTATTAGCTACAACCAACAGAATCTTAATTCTTTTTTTTTGTTTTTTAAGTTTATGTATTTATTTTGAAAGAGAGTGTGAGTGGAAAAGGGGCGCAGAGAGAGGGAGCAAGAATCCCAAGCAGGCTCCTTGCTGTCAGTGCTGACACTGGGCTCGATCCCAGGAACCGTGAGATCATGACCTGCACCAAAATCAAGAATAAGACACTTAACCCACTGAGTCACCCAGGCACCCCCACATGATTCTAATTCTTATAAACCGAGGATTCAGGAGAACTTGGTGTTTTAATAACAATCTTAAAAAGTTGGACATAGCAAAATGCTACTGAAGTTCAAGAACTTCATTATATGTGAAACATATGAACACTGAACTACAAGAAAATCAAGCATAGTAATGTTTTTCATAATTTGTTTAGCAATTTAGAGCTCATTATAAAACTTATAGCAAGTTAAGTGCTAAAATAAAATGTAAGGTTAAATCATTAGTGTGAGTAGTGCAGGTAACTGCTGAATCAGGCAAGTAGGCTTATCAAGTGACACCAAATCAGGTTTCTTCAACTTTGTAAGAACCTTATGACTGAGAAAGGTCAGACTCAAAGACCCTGCTGAACATGTATTTCTACAAATAGCAATTCAAATAAGCTATTGCAATTGTAAAACAGCCTAAGGCTCCTGGCATCTTTAGAATGTCCCTGGGCAAAAACTACTGCAGGTCAATAAAAATAATGGCAAGGATGAGCAGCCTCCAGATAGAAATCTGTGGTCCAGGGAATGTAATAAAGTCTGTCTACTTTTCCCTAAACTTAGAAGCTTGAGGAGAGACTTTCAGCTCCTTCTGAAACAGGACTCTTGATCCTCACATTATAAGGCCACTCACAGAGAGGTATCATGGAATGCATCTGAATTGATGCCACCGTGTGCTTAACTCTTGGCTTTTCCAATTCAGGTCAAACTTCTTCCATTTATTTAGACTTCTGGTGTTCTAAAGTGCTTCCCACTTTGTAAAAAGGCAAACAGAAATGCATTCCCAAGAGCATGGCAACAAGCAGCCTTTATATGAATTACTTAGTGCTGCTAAAACAACACAAAACCACCTTTTGTCATCCCCTAGCCTCAATTTATTTACAGTAAGAACAGTACCACAAAAAACATTAAGTGAATTTTTAAAAGAGAGGGACAATACAGATCCATCTTACCATAACAAATTATTATTTTTTTTGTTAATCATACTATGGAAAACTTTATGCCTTTTCACTTTTGCCATTATTTTGCAAATGTTTTTCTCTGTTTTTAGTTATAATTAATTATACTTCATTAGAACTTTAAAACATACCATTGTATTAATGTCACATTTTAAATAACAAGTGCTGTAACATAAAATATTGATTTTCCCTGTACACGTAAGTCATGCTTGTCCAGTGTCAATAGCTTGTCCAATGTCAATAAAAAGGAAAAAATAACGGAAAAAAAGCACATAAAAAAAGCTACAAAATCACCAATCTAACTAGGGACTACCATTATTGACATTTTGGTATATTATCTTCTAATAATTTTACTATGCACACATATGTCACACAACAAGGATATTACACTTGTTTCTTTTAAACACTTCTACTAAGAATATATCATATTAAAATGACATTAAAGAAAGACATTTTACTATTCTATTTTACTCTTTCATATAAATCTAACAATAAAGTTTTCATTGGCCATGGAGTTTCCAAGATGATGATGATGATGATATTCTGTAGCAAAAACAAAAACTAGGTTCTTTCTATGTGCTAAGCACCTTAAAAGGCATTAGCTTCATTGGATCCTTGTCACCTTAAGGCTTTGCATTACCTATTTCCTTGCCAGAATACTTGTATCTATGATCTTTGTGTGCAGAGATTTGATGGATTTCCTTATATAATTCAGCTCTCAGCTGAATGACACCTATTTAGGTATATCCACTCCTTCTCCTTATTCCCAACAATAGTGAATGTTCTGGCACACAGCTAATGCTCAAAAGCATTTTTTTTAAATGAATCAATGAGGGAGAAGAAATAAAAATGGCAGAGTAGGAAGATTCTGAGCTCAGCTCCTCACACGGACACACTAAAACTATAAATATATAAGAATAACTTTCTCTGAGAATGACCAAACAATAGGAGAACTGCTCTTTCACAACTAAAGATATAAAGAAAAAGCCATACTAAGACAAGTCAAAGGGGCAGGCAGAGATGTAGTCTCGTAAGGACCAACATCTCCAGTGTGGTGACCCACAAGCAGGAAACTATCAAAAATGAGAAGATCCTTCCTGAGGAGTGAGGAGTTCAGGCATCACCCTAGCCCTGGGAAACTGTACCAGAAAGACAAGGCATAATATCTGGATTTGAAAATCCGAGGGTCTTAACTGGGGGAGAACTGGAGGGATGCAGAAAACTGAGACTCCATTCTTAAAGGGCTTGTACACAAGCTCACTTTCTCTGAGACCCAGAACAGAGGCAGCAGATTGAAAAGCATATAGGCCATATATGAAGAAGACTTAACTAATTTTAGGGTTCGTGCAGAAATGAAGGGATCTGTAGGAACTTTCTCTGGAAATGGAAGTGATAGTGGGTTCCATCTTTTGTTACTCTCCTTCTACCTCACTGACCTGGCAAAGGTGAGCACCGTTTCCATCTACCTTGCTGCCACAGCTTGCCCTGCCTGGACATTCCTATGCAGACCTGCCCCACCCAACCTGCTCACCCAATACTGCCCAACCAATAGGCATCCTTGGCTGGAGAGCAACTCCCACAAACACAAGGGGCTCTGTCCCACAACACCTAGCAAACGGCCTTAGTCAGGACTTGTGTCCCTCATTCAAAGTGGCTCCCACCCTACAATATCTGAAAGGTGGTCTTGGGACCAGTGTGGACAGCTGCTGGGCCTGGTAGCCAGAAAAACCAGGGGCTACCCTGCTTAGAGTTGTTACCAAGACAGTCACTGTCCAAACACAACAGAAGGGCACATATGCAACAATATAGGAAACACCCCTGTAATACCTAGTTCTGGTGACCAGAACGGATAGTGCCAAGGTCACCACAGGACCCCTACTACATAGTACAATACCTTCCAGACCAGAAGACATATCTCACCTATCTAATACATAAAAACAAAATGAGGAGGCAGAGAAATATGTTCCAAACAACAGGAAAAGGAAAAACCCTAAAAAAAGAACTAAACAAACTGGAGATAAGCAATCTATCTGACAAAGAGTTCAGGGTAATGGCTATAAAAATGCTAACTGAATTTGGGAAAAGAATGGATGAACAATGAGAAATTTTAAAAAGTGATAAAAATATAAACAGAATGATTCAGAACTAAAGAATATAGCTTAAGTAAAAAACACACTACAGGGAATCAGTTTAAGGTACTACAGGGACAACATCTAGCATACTAATATTCACATTATACAGGTCCCAGAAGGGAGGAAAGAGGAAAAAAAGGAACAGAAAACTTATTTCAGGAAATAATAGCTGAAAACTTCCCCAACCAGGGGAAGGACAGATAATAGATCCAGGAAGAATAGAGAGCCCAACCAAAAAGAACCCAAAGAGCTTCACATCAAGATAGATTATAATTCAAATGTCACAAATTAAAGAGAATTTTTAAAGTGGCAAGATAAAACGAGCTAGTTATATACAAGGGAACACTGATAAGACTATCATCTTTGAATGATAGAAACTTTGCAGGCCAAAAGGGAGTGGCACCATATATTCAAAGTAATAATCTAATCTTACACCTAAAGGAACTTAGAAAAAGAAGACTAACCAAAGCTCAAAGTAGTAGAAGGAAGGAAATAATAAAAGATCAATAAAACTAAGAACTGTTTCTTTGAAAATATAAAAAATATTGACATTCAGCCAACTCATCAAGTACAAAAAAGAGATGACTCAAGTAAATAAAATCAGAAATATAAGAGAACACCATACCATTATAACGTACATCACACAAATACAAAGGATTGTCAAGAGACCACTACAAAACTTATACACAATAAATTGGAAAACCTAGAAGAGATTGATAAATTTCCAATTTACATACAATTTTCCAAGACTGAATCAGGAAGAAATAGAAAATCTGAATAAGACTGATTACTAGTAGTGAAATTGAATCAGTCATCAACAAACTCCCAACAAACAAAAATTCCGGAACTAGATGGCTTCTCAAGTGAATGGTACCAAATATTTTAAAAAAGAGTTAATACCTGTTCTCAAACTATTCCAAGATACTGAAGAGAAAGAAATGCTTCCAAATTCATTCCATGAGGCCAGCATTACCCAGATATCAAAACTAATGACACTACAAAAAAAGAAACTTACAAAAAAAGAAACTTCATCTTTGATGAACAACTATGTAAAAATCTTTATTAGCAAACCAAATTCATCAATATTATGAAAGGATCATACACAATAATTACATGGAATTTATTCCTGGGATGCAAGGATGGATGGTTCAATACCCACAAATGAGTCAACACAATTCATCACATTAACATCCTAAATGATAAAACCCATGTGATCATTTCAAAAGATGTAGAAAAGGCTTTGATAAAATTCAAGCATCCATTTATGGAAAAAAGTCTCAATAAATTGGGTAACCTGAGGGAACATGAGAAAACAACAACTGAAAGCTTTTCCTATAAGATCAGGAACAAAACAAGGATGCCCACTCCTGCCACATTATTCAACACAGTGTTAGAAATCCCAGCCACACAATGAGAAAGAATGAAATCATGCCATTTGCAGTAACGTGGATGGAAGTGGAAGGTATTGTGCTGAGTGAAACAAGTCAGTCAGAGAAGGACAGATATCCTATGTTTTCACTCATATGTAGATCTTGAGAAACTGAACAGAAGAGCATAGGGGAAGGGAAGGGAGAAAAAGTTACAGAGAGGGAGGGAGGCAAACCATAAGAGACTCTTAAATACAGAGAACAAACTATGGGTGAATAGGGGAGTGGGGGAGAGGGAAAATGGGTGATGGGCACTGAGGTGGGCACTTGTTGGGATGAGCACCGGGTGTTGGATGTAAGCCAATGTTACAAATTATATTCATAAAAAAATTTAAAAAAGTATATAAAGAAGAAAAAGATAATAAAAAATAAATAAAATAAAAGAAGAAGGAAAAAAAAGAAATCCCAGGCACAACAAGCAGATAAGGAAAAGAAATAAAAGCATCCAAACAGGTAAGAAGGAAATAAAACTATCACTATTTGTAGATGACATGTTACTATATATAGAAAACCCTAGATACTACATAAAAAAAGCTATCAGAATTAATTCAATAAAATTTTAGGATAAAAAATTTAAAGTACACAGAAACCAGCTGTGTTTCTACATACTAAGAACAACTAGTAAAAACGTAAAATTAAAAAAAAAAACAATCCCATTTACAATTGCATCAAAAAGAATAAAATACCTAGGAATAAATTTAACCAAGAAGGGGAAAGACTTGTACTCTGAAAACTATAAGACACTGGTGAAAGAAAATGAAGATGACATATATAAATGGAAAGATATATTGTGCTCATTAATTGGAAGAATATTGTTAAGATGTCCAAAGCACCCAAAGAATTCTATATATTTAATGCAATACCCATCAAAATACCAATGGCATATTTCACAGGACTAGACATGTATAGAAACACAAAAGACCCTAAATAGCCACCGTAATCTTGAGAAAAGGGAACAATTCTGTAGGTATCACTGTCCTTGGTTCAAACTATACTACGAAGTTATAGTAATCAAAACAGTATAGTACTGGCACATAACCGCATAGGTCAATGGAACAAAATAGAGATTCCAGAATTAACTCATGCTTATATGGTCAATTAATATATGACAAGGGAGACAAGAATATACAATGGAAAAAAGGCAGCCTTTTCAATAATTGGTGCTGGGAAACTAGACAACTACACACAAAAGAATAAAACTGGACCACTTTCTTAAACTACACAGAAAATGTGGGACCCAAGGAATTTAACAAAAATCCCCTACCCCTGGACAAGCAGAGCAAGACTAACTCCATCTTGTGCTATACCTACCATCTCATGTATAACCCCCACATGACCTACTTATTGCTTAAGACACTCCCCCACCCTAGTCAAGCCACTGAGCACACCCTTACTGGAAACCGGTTCATACAGGAATGCGGAACCCCTAACCGCCAAAGAATGTAAACCCTGCCTTTTGCCCACCAAACTTGCATGCCAATTCTTAAACCCCGCCTTTTGCCCACCAAACTTGCGTGCCAATTCTGACCAGAGTGATAGGCTAGTTCAAACAGTTACTATAGGGTAAATTGTAATTCAATTGGCCACCTGCATGTGGACTGACATGACTATGCAACTTTCTGTGTGTGTTACAATCTCATTGGCCACTGGCCCCTATAAAACTGCTATGCCTCTTAACCTAGGAGTCCAAGTCCCTGCTCCGCTGTGTCGGGTATACTTGGGCCCAAGCTCGAGCTTGCAAATAAACCCTCGTGCGTTTGCATCGGTATCAGCTCCTTGGTGGTCTCTCAGATTCGAAATCGGGGATTACAAAAAAAAAACAAACTCAAAAAGGATTAAAGACCTAAATGCAAGACCTGGAACCATAAAACCGCTGAAGGAAAATAAAAGCAATAAACTCTTGGACATTCATCTTACTGGTATTTTTTTGGAGTTGTCTCCTCAGGCAAGGGCAACAAGAGCAAAAATAAACAATATGACTACATGAAACTAAAAAGATTTTTAACCGTGAAGGAAATCATCAACAAAATAATAAGGCAGCCTACTGAATAGGAGAGGATATTTGCAAATGGTATATGTGATAAGGAATTATTATCCAAAATATATAAAGAACTCATACAACACAATAGCAAAAAAACAATGTGATTTAAACACTGGCAGAGGATCTGGATAGATATTTTTCTAAAGAAGACACACAGATGGCTAACAAATACGTGAAAAGATACTCAACATCATTACTCATCAGGAAAACACAAATAAAAACCATAACGTAATAATACCTAACACTTGTCAGAATAGCTATTATTAAAATGACAAGAAATAACAAATGTTGGTGAGAATGTAGGGAAAGGAAACCTTCATGAACTATTGGTGGAAATTTAATTTATTGTAGCCACTAGAGAATACAGTATGGGAGGTTCCTCAAAAAAAATAAAAATAGAACTATCATACAATCCAGCAATGCCAACTCTGGTTATTTACCCAAAGAAAATAAAAATAATAATTTGAAAAGATACATGTGCCACTATGTTCACTGTAGCATAATTTACAATGAATAAGATATAGAAGGAACTTAAATGTCCATCAATAGATGAATGGATAAAGAAGATGTGTTGTGTGTGTGTGTGTGTGTGTGTTTATGTGTGTGCAAAGGAATATTATTCAGCCATAAAAAAGAATGGAATCTTGGCATTTGTGACAACATGGTAAACCTAAGGGTAAATGCTAAGTGAAATAAGACAAAGACAAAATCTGCATGATTTCACCTATATGTAGAATCTAAAAAACAGATGAACAATCAAAACAAAATAGAAACAGAATAAATTGGTAATGCTGGGGTGGGGGGGATGGGCAAAATAGGGGAAGGGGATTAAGAGGTACAAACTTCCGGTTTTAAAGTAAGTCATAGGGATGTAAAGTATAGCATAGGGAATGCATAGTTAAGAATGTTGTAATCACTTTGTGTGGTGAGAGATGGTAGGTAGACTTATGATGATTATTTCATAATGCATATAAATGATGAATCACTAGGTTGTACACCTATAAGTAATACAGTATGTCAACTGCACTACAATAAAACAAAATAAATGAATAAATGGCCTATCTACTTTCAAAGCTCAAATTAAGTCTGTAGTATCCAGTGATAACATCTTTGCACACATATTTCTGCCACTGTAATTATTTCCTTTAAAAAAACAGCAGTGTATCGGGGCGCCTGGGTGGCTTGCTTGGTTAAGCGTCTGACTTCAGCTCAGGTCACGATCTTGCGGTCCGTGAGTTCGAGCCCCGCGTCGGGCTCTGTGCAACAGCTCAGAGCCTGGAGCCTGTTTCAGATTCTGTGTCTCCCTCTCTCTGTGACCCTCCCCCGTTCATGCTCTGTCTCTCTCTGTCTCAAAAATAAATAAACATTAAAAAAAAAAAATTAAAAAAAAAAAACAAAAAAAAACCAGCAGTGTATTTTTCATTTCAAGTTTTTATCAAATTACTGAAGAATTTCATATACTGCATTAAATAACCATAACAGAGATATCAACGTTATTCTCTTTTCACAAATGTTAACTATATAAAAAATCTTTAGAGTCAATAATTCCAATAGAATAATTTCTAAAAATCAGATGCAATGAAAACAGTACATTCCTCTTTCAGAAAGTAATATGTCAGAAATTATGAACACAGATTTTTTTTTGGTGCTAAAAGACTGCAGTTTCTATTCCATGTGCCCTTGTCAAGGGTTTCTGAGAATGGTGGGTAGCTTCTTTCAACCAACTTTAGTCCACTTCAGGAAAAGGTGGATTTTAAATTAAAGGCTTTAGTCATCAAAATGGAACTTAAAAACTTAAAATGTATTCTTTTAGTCTAAATGTAGAGTTATGAAGAAGCATTCCCCATCAAAAACAGATTAAATGTCACCAACACTAGAATGTCACATGGGGAACTAATACTGAGAACTCAGAGGGCTGCCCTCCAGGCACTGCTCCTTGTTTGACCTGTATCAACAGCTCAAAGGCTTCATTATGCACCCAGCTCCCACAGTGCAGCAAAATGGAAAAGGGGAGGAGACCTTAGCATATTTTTAAAATAATTGCTTTGCTTTGCCTCCACTTAAAGAGTCTTTATGTAACAGGAGGAAACAACTGTCTTCTGGAAATAAGAAAACCATTTCAATTTTATTATCTTTTAATTATAGTGTCACTGTTCCAATGTTACACAATAGGAAAGAATTCTGCCTGTACTGCCATTATAAATTCTATTTTCAGAATGTGTGACTCAAAATAACATCTACTCTCTCAAATTGGATATGTGGGACTAAATTTCCAAAACTTTTACTGACAGGGTTTACTGTGTAAACCCTTGTAAAGTGAGTAAACTTCCCTAACCTTCTCAAGATACTACCAAACACTCCTTAAACAAAAAGTAGTTAAATGAGATTAAAAATATGAACTGAATGTGGTTCTCACTTTCTTACAAAGTAATCCACATTTCAATATTTCAAATTAGAAACAAATCTCATGTGGGTAAAGTCATTGAATAATCTATGCTGGAAATGCAATGTGATTAAAGTATTTCAAAATAATTAAAGTGATATGGCCACAAAATTATTAGCTACCTTGGTTCACTTCTTCTGAAGTCCTCCCATTCCATTTCCAAAAGAAAGCACCTTTTAGCATTTGAGCTATTACTTTGGGTAAATTTCCATTGCATCCCTAAACAATGTGCTGTCATCATAAACTGTAAAAGAGACAGAGAGGGGGACACAGAATCCAAAGCAGGCTCCAGGCTCTGAGATGTCAGCACAGAGCCCGATGTGGGGCTTGAACCCACAAACTGTGAGATAGTGACCCGAGCTGAAGTCAGACGCCTAACCGACTGAGCCACCCAGGTGCCCCATCTCCTCTCCACTTTTACCTCTCACCTTTTTTCATCCATCCTCTTACAGAGTCAAGGTGGACAATATTTATATTCTAGGTGTAGCCATAATTAAATCTTTCACATTTCTAACTGTAAAAAGCAATCAAAATTCTATTATTGTGGTGAAGTTTTAAAATGTTATATTGTAGTGATGGTACTTACAAAATTTGGTTTTTGGGTTTTCTAAGTGTTTTCTCACACAGATTTCAAGCAAAATACCAACTATTTCTAAATTTCCCATGCAATCAAGTGTTCCATCAAGTTTTTAAAAATTATTTTTTAAGCTTATTTATTTTGACGGGGTGGAAGGGAGAGGAGAGAGAATCCCAAGCAGACTCTGTGCTGTCAGCAAGTTCATGACCTGAGCTCAAACCAAGAGTTGGATGGTCAACCGATGGAGTCACCTAGGTGCCCCAAGTTTTTAAAAATTATAAAACATTAATGCATCTAAAGTTTATCAACAGCAATAAAGCAAAAAAAAAATGCCACTATCACCTAATTAAAAAAATAAATCAATATAGTTGAATTGCTGGGTACTCATCATTGATTCCATGTGTTCTCTCTGCCAGAGGTAACCACTATTCCATATTTAATTATTTCTTATGTGAATGTATTCCTACTAAAAATAGTACTGTTCTGAATGCTGTAGAATCTTTTCATAAGTGTGTATTCTTCTGCACATTGTTTTTCATTCAACATCATATTTGTGAGTTATCCATGTGGATACACAGAACTCTAGTTCCTTGCATTTCACTGTTACATAGTTTTCTATTATGTGATATATGTAACCCATCCAATCCCTTGTAAAAGGCCATTTAGGCTGTTTTATTTTCAGCTATTATAATGCTGCTATGAAATTCCTCATTATAAAACTGCAAGTTTCTGTTGATATGTACCTATGCAGGATTGGATAAACTGAGACATAGGTTGAAGTATTTTCAACTCTATTGATGATCGCTAACTATCTTCCAAAGTGGGGATACCACTGATACATTAACAGAGTAGGAGAGTGTTCATTGCTCTAAATGCTTGCCAACGTCTGGTATCATTCTTTCAAATTCTTGTCAATGTGACATATGTGAAATATTATCTCATCATGTGTTTAATTTGAATATCCTTGATTATTGCTGAGGTTGGGTATCTCTTCATATATTTATTAATTATCTCAATGTCTTTTTCTGTGGTGGTTTGTTCAAATTGTTGCTCATTGTTCTACTGGGTTGTCTTTTCTAATTAATTTAACATTTCTTTATATGTATACTATGGATACTAATCCCTGTAATGTGCTGTGAGTATCTTCTCCCAATATGTGGATTGTCTTTTAACTTTCAAAAGAGTATTTTAATATAAAGAAGACTTTACTTTTGGGGGAGCTTGGGTGGCTCAGTCAGTTAAATGTCTCACTTAGGCTCAGGTCATGATATCATGGTTCATGAGTTTGAGCCCAGTGTCAGGCTCTGTGCTAACAGTTTGGAGCCTGGAGCCTGCTTCAGATTCTGTGTCTCCCTCTCCCTCTGCCCCTCCCCAGCTCATATTCTGTCTCTCTCTCTCTCTCAAAAATAAGTAAACATTAAAAATTTTTTAAGTCTTTACTTTTAACACAATCATGCCTATCAACATATTCTTTCACGGTTTTTGTTTTCCTAAATCTTAAGAAATCTTTCCCTACCTAAAGATTACAAAGATACTGTTCCACAGCTTCTTCTAAAAGTTTTACATTTTGTCTCTCAAACTTTTACTTTTAATTTACCTGAAACTGATTTTTCTGGTTGGACTGATGTGGAAACACACATACAAACACCCCATCACACCCCACATGCACACTATCACATACTGCCCGACACACCATACCCTCCTATACATTGCATCCACATATCCCCCCACTCAGCACCATTTACTGAAACATTTCTGATGTTGCTAAATTACTGAAATACTTCTTATGACATCTATCAAGTTATTATAAACAATGGCCACTGCTGCTTCTAGGCTCTCTTCTATTCCACTGTCCTATCAATGTCTTGTTATCTGAGAAAATATGTAAGCATGGTCTGAACAGCACTTTTTCCATTCAATTTTGAACATTATGTGTGTAGTACCTTAGCTAACAATGTATGTATTTAAAAATTTATACTGTGGATGCTAGACTGTAATTATTCTCCACATATTACACCTAACTGTAAGCTCCTTAGAGGAGAGAGGCTATGTTTAATATAAATCTACTGTGTTAGGTACTCGAGGAGTGCTTAATTCACATAGAGAAAAAAAATCATTACTTGCACCTCAGCTTATATAGGCTGTGGTAATAAAAACTAGACAACAACTTCAGTTTTTGCAACACTGATACTACTAAAATACAAAGACAGCACTATGTATGATTTTATTCACCTGCTTGTTCCCATCTCTTGTGTGCTACATCAGTCTAAATGGGGGACAGGTATGGGGGTCACAATCTCAAAGACTCTAGGGCCAGAAAAGTAGCAATTATTGTCAGAGAAGGCCTGGTACAGGGAATTGTAGAAACTATGGTCAACAAGAAAATGCCTAACTAAATCATGCAATTCAGTTTATATAAAAGGGCTGTGTTGGCCAAGGAACAAAATTCTCAGCCCCTGCTGGCTCTAGTTTGAGGCCTCTAGTCATCTAAATACATGTGACATAGTGACAGACTGTCCCTGACTACACAAAAAAATGCACAAATTAAATATTTCATAAGCATATTTTCTCTTAGGCACTGCTTTAAACAATATGCTGTAATTAGTTTGCCATAATCAGATTTTACTCCTATCAGGTGCTCTGCTATTCTCTACTACAGGCTTAGTTAAGATGTTTAATATCCATTTCCTCCTTAACAAAATGTAGATACTAATAATATCTACTTCCTAGAGTGAAGATTAAATGAATTAATGCACAAAGTGCTTAGGATAAAGCTTTAATAGTGATTATCACTTTTACCACTTTATCACTTGATTATCACTGTTATCATCCTCATTTTTTGAACATTTAAAATTTTGAATATCTTGTCTACCTTTCTTGATTTACCTTTAATACCTTTCTTGATTTCCACAAATTTCCCACATCAGACTAATAAAACTAAGAGGTTATACTGAATTTTGTATTTTATTTTGTCTGACAAATTCAGAAGATAGTTTGCTTTCCAAATTTGACCTGTCAATACTTTACCTTATTGTCAGATTTCATGAGTCTGATAAACACATATACTTCTATGAAATATACAACATTTGCTTTCAATCATGATTTGTCTCCTCCAGTTAAAATTTCTGAGTTGAGCTTATTTTTAAAAAGCTAAATAAATTAATTAAATGAAGCAAAGGAAACTTCTAAGGTTTTTAAAATGCTTATGAGCAATTACAGATACATCTGACAAACTGAGTCCTTACAGTTAACTAAACAGTGAAAGATACCAAATATTGAGTCAGACAAGAGGTCCTTTAGAGACAAGTTAATCAGGGTTTTAATCTCTCCATAGTTTTAACCAAAATCTTCACTTATTAAAAATTTTTGGTAATATCTGTATCAGAGTAATAGCTATAATATCAGAGCACCTGGATATGTTTACACACACACACACACACACACACACACACACACAAACATATATATGTATATATACACACACAGACACAAATATATACAAATGCATATATACATATATATGTGTATATATACACACACACACATATATATACATATATACATATATATACATTATATATACATATACATATATATACATATATATATGTATATGTATGTATAATGTATATATATGTATATATATGTATATAAATACGATATAGTTCTAGGTACACTGAACATGATAACCCAAATAAAGTGTTTACAGACTTCGGATAAATATGTCAAAAAGGTGTCATTACACAGATACCTCAAAAATTATTTGAAGCACTTATTCCAAGAAAGCTCCACTGTTGTTACTTTTTTAATGTACTGGAAGTTAAAAATGATCTATTTCAAAACACACCAGACATTAGTAACATAAAGTATATTCTGAATTTACTTATAGTGATCACCTCTTAAAAGAAAAAGGCAAATGGTCCAGAAGCAGTTCAGCCATTCCAGTACATTTCCAAGAAGCAGCAGCAGTCTATCACTGAGAAAAACCAGTTCAAACGGATATGATTTAAAGTCCAACAAGTAGGAGGTAGGGAGAGCATGGAGATTAGCTGGGAAGCAAACAACTCCTTTCTGAATCTCCAAATACATATCTAACGAGTTCAATTGTACTCAAAGGCTTAGAATTCCTTATCACTTTCATAGCTCAGTAAATATTAAGTCTTGAGATCTGAGACAACTAGAAAGAAATTTCTTAACAAAAGGGATCAGTCATCAATTTAGTTCTCCTTATGCCTATGAAAAATTAACTGTTACAAAAACTGCTCCCCTGTCATAAGAACTAGAAAACAGAACAATACATATAAAACAAAAGTTTTTAGATGTTGTATAATAGGCAGCTTTGAATAGATTCCAAAGAGAAAGGAACAAATGAGGTTGGTAATCCCAGATTACTGCTTGGAAGAAATAGCTAAGATCCAGTAGTGAAAGAGGGTACCAAAACAGAACATGGAAGTCATGCTAAGTTTGGTATGGCTGAGGTGGCTAGAACTGTCCAGCAGAGGGAAAGCTACACAAGAGGATAGCTCTGGAGATTTACAGAGTTAATTCCCAGGTCTTGGCTAGAGCACTAACCTGAGTACATGTGAAAGTAAATTATCCAAGGTGTTGGAAAGAACTACCAAAAAGTAGTGGAATAAACAATTTCAAAAACTCACATAGGGCTGGGAATAGTCTGTGCTCTCATCAGACAGAGTACAGAAAGACTTTGCAAAACTAGGGCAATGGAGTCTAAATAATGCTTTAGTATGAAGCTAAATAAATCCCAGAATAAAGGCTGCTTTGGATCCATCATAACTAAGGGTAACAGCAAGCCTCTAAAGGATTCAGTTATTTTACAAGTTACTTATCCATACAATAGAATCCAGTATTCTTTAAAGTAATAAAACTAAATCTAGTCTTCCAAAATGTCACATGTCTGGTATTCAAATAAAAATTACTAGGAATGCAAAGATAAAAGTATAACCCAGAGGCAGCAGAACAATTAAAGTAACAGTCTGGAAATGAAAGAGAAAGGAAATCAAAGAGAAGAACCTTAAGAACCATATTGTAAATATGACAAATATGCTCAAGGATATTAAGAAAAACACAATCTTGATAATGAGAGAAATGGAGGATAGAAAAGATTCATGATGCAGTTTCAAAAGTAAGAATACTATATATACAACGATAAATACTGTTGTAAACTTGAAGACACAGCAATAAAATGTTACTAAAATAAGGTCCTGAAACTACATAAAAGATTTGGAAAAAACTGAATAAAGCCTCAAAGAACCTTTCGTGTAATACCAAGTAGTCAAATATACAGGAAACTAGAGTCCCAGAAAGAGGGGTGGGTGCCATAGAAATAAAGGCTAAAAGATATCCAAAATTGGTGAAAAATATAAACTGATGAATCCAAGAACGTCAACCACCAGACAAGGAAAAAGAAAACCACGTTAAGACAGCTCATAATAAAACTGCTGAAAATCAAAAAGAAAAAGAAAAGTCACCAAAGCAGTCAGAAGGAGGAAAAAAAAACATGCTAAGTACAGAGGAACAAATAATGTCAGCAGGCATTTTGCCTGAAATCACACAGGGCATTGAACAATGGAATGTTTTTAAATTACTGAAGGAAAAGGAAAACACTGCCAAATAATTCTACAACCAATAATCATAAATTCCTAAAATTAAGATGCAGTGTACATTAAAATTTTTTTTAATTAATTTATTTTAAGAGAGACAGAGCACAAGCAGGGAAGGAACAGAGAGAAAGGAAAAGAGAGAGAATCCCAAGCAGATTCCATACTACCAGCACAGAGCTCTATCTCACCAACTGTGAGATCATGACCTGAGCTGAAATCAAGAGCCAGACGCTCAACCAACTGAACCACCCAGGCACCCTTGCATTGCACATTTTTTTTAAAACCAATAAAACATGAGAACATTTCTTGCTAGCAGGACTTTACTATTAAGACATATTAAAGGAAATTATTTAAGAAAAAAAGATACTAAGTGGAAATTTGGAAAAGCAAACGGAAACTTAGTATCCCAGAAATAGTCAATGTGTGGGTGAAGGTAAAAATCACATTTCTATTTAAAGCAAAAATAATCACCATGTACTAGGAGTTTTACAACATATACACAAGTAAAACATATGACAGTAGCACAAATGCTAGGAAGAGAGAAAAGAAAATAGCCTGTTGTAAGGGTCTCAAACTACACGTGAAGTAGTAAAATTTGAAAACAGACTGTGACAAGTTATAGTGTAAATCCAAAAACAATCATTAAAATTATTAAACAAAGAGCAAAGACAATACACCAATATTGAAGAAAGAATCACACACACACACACACACACACACACACACACACACAAATCTTAAACAAGGCAGGAAAACACTCTAGTTAAAACACAGAGATTGTAAATTGATAAAAAGCAAGACATCAATATGCTGTATGCAACAATTTTAAAGACAAAATTATAGATTAAAAAGCTAGAAAAAAAATCTAAATATCACACAGAAACTAAAAAGAAAGGGAGAGTTACTATGTTAATCTAAGACAAAGTGGATTTCAAAATAAGTAAGACCAGGAATGAGAGGGATCATTTCATGATAAAGGAACCATTTTATCAAGAGGATATAACATGCATAGCTAGGAGGAATGCAAAATGGTACAGAGACACTTTGGAATAGTTGGGAAGTTTCTTATGAAGTTAAACATATACTTAGCATACACCACAGCAATCACTCAATCTCACTCCCTTATTCCAAGGTAACTTTTTTTTCCTTTTTTCAAATTTTTATCTAAACTCCAGTTAACAGACAATGTAATATTAGTTTCAGCTGCAGAATTTACTGATACATCACTTACACACAGCAGCCAGTGCTCATCACAAGGGCACTCCTTGATACCCATCATCCATTTAACCTGTCCACAAACCTACCTCACCTCCAACGAACATCAGTTCGTTCTCTATAGTTAAGAGTCTGTTTTATTTTTTCCCCCCTCTATGTTCATTTGTTTTCTTTCTTAAATTCCACATGAGTGAAATCAGACAGTATTTGTCTTTCTCTGATGGGCTTACTTTGCTTAGCCTGATACTCTCTAGCTCCATCCATGTGGTTGCAAAGAAAAGATTTCATTCTACTGTTTTTGGCAGAGTAATATTCCATTACATACATATACCACTTCTGTATCCATTAGTCAGTTGATTGCCATGTGGGCACTTACCATAATTTGGCTATTGTTGACAATGTGCTATAAATACTGTGGTGCATGTACCCCTTTGAATCGGTAGTTTTGTATCCTTTGGGTAAATACCTAGTACTTCAACTGCTGAATCATAGGGTATTTCTATTTTTAACTTTTTTTTTTGAGAGAGAGAGAGACAGAGAGAGAGACAGCGAGCAAGAGTGGAGGAGGGGTAGAAAGAAGGAGAGAGTATCCAAAGCAGGCTCTGCTCTACCAGTTTGGAGCCCAATGCAGAGCTTGAACCCAGGAACTGTGATATCATTACCTGAGCTGAAACCAAGAGCTGATCAATCAACAAACTGAGCCACCCAGGTGCCCTTCTATTTTAACTTTTTGAGGAACCTCCATAATGTTTTCCTCAGTGGCTGTTCCAGTTTGCATTCCCAACTGTGTAATGGGGATTCCCTTTCTCAGTAAACTCAAAACATCTGTTGTTTGCTGTGTCATTAATTTTAGTCATTCTGACAGGTGTGACGTGATACCTCAATGCACTTTTGATTTGTATTTCCCTGATGATGAATGATGTTGAACAACTTTTCACGTGTCTGTTGGCCTTCTTTGGAAAAATGTCTACTCATGTCTTCTCATTTTTTAACTGGATTATTTGTGTTTTGGGTGTTGAGTTTGATAAGTTCTTTATAAATTTTGGATACTAACGTTTTATCAGATACATCACTTGCAAATATCTTCTCCCACTCCAAAGATTGCCTTTTAGTTTTATTGATTGTTTCTTTCACTGTGCAGAAGTTTTTATCTTGATGAAGTCCCAATAGTTTATTTTTGTTTTTGTTCCCCTTGCCTCAGGAGACTTATCTAGTGCAAAGTTGCTATGGCTGATGTCAACAAGGTTACTGTCTGTGTTCTCTAAGATTTTAATAGTTTCCCACCTTACATTTAGGTCTTTCAGCCATTTTAAATTTATTTTTGTGTGTGATGTAAGAAAGTGGCCCAGTTTCACTCCTTTGCATATTGCTGTCCAATTTTCAGAACACCATTTGTTGAAGAGAATTTTTCCCATTAGATATTCCTTCCTGCTTTGTTGAAGATGAAATTGCCATATTGTTGTGGTTCATTTCTGGGTTTTCTACTCTGTTCCACTGATCCATGTGTCTGTTTTTATGCCAGTACCATAGTGTCCTGATCACAACAGCACTGCAATATAACTTAAAGCCTGGAATTGTGATGCTTCCAATTTGCTTTTCTTTGTCATGACTGCCTTGGCTATTCAGGGTCTTTTGTGGTTCTATACAAGTTTTAGAATTGTTTATTCTAG
Source organism: Panthera uncia (assembly GCF_023721935.1). Taxonomy (NCBI): domain Eukaryota; kingdom Metazoa; phylum Chordata; class Mammalia; order Carnivora; family Felidae; genus Panthera; species Panthera uncia. Next base: position 163,138,789 of record NC_064811.1, on the reverse strand, counting down.
CTCTATGAAAAATGCTGGTGGTATTTTGATAGAGATTGCATTAAATGTGTAGACTGCTTTGGGTAGTAGACATTTTAACAAGTTTGTTCTTCCAATTAATGATCACGGAACATCTTCATTTCTTTGTGTCCTCTTCAATTTCTTTCATCAGTGTTTTATAGTTTCCAGAGTACAGATCTTTTACCTCTTGAGTAGGTTTATTTCTAGTATCTTAGGGTTGTTGGTGCACTTGTAAATGGAATCCATTCCTTGATTTCTCTTTCTGCTGCTATATTATTGGTGTATAGAAATACAAAAGATTTCTGTACCTTGATTTTGAATCCTATGACTTTACTGAATTCATGTTTCAGTTCTAGTAATTTTTTGATGGAGTCTTTTGGGTTTTCTATATGGAGTATCACATCATCTGCAAAGACTGAAGTTTGACTTCTTCCTTGCTGATGTGGATGCCTTTTATTTATTTTTGTTTTCTGAATGCTGTGGCTAGGACTTTCAGGACTATGTCAAAGTAACAATGGTGAGTGGACATCCCTATCTTGTTCCTGACTGTAGAGGAAATTATCTCAGTTTTTCCCCACTTAAGAAGATATTAGCTGTGGGTTTTTCGTATATGACCTTTATTATGTTGTTATGTTCTCTCTAATAACCCTACTACATTGAAGGTTTTTATCACAAATAGATATTGTACTTTGTCAATTTTTTTTTGCATCTGTTTAAAAGATCATATGGTTCTTATCCTTTCCTTTATTAATGTGGTGTATCATGATGATTGATTTACAAATACTGAACCACCCTTGCAGTCCAGGAATAAATCTCACTTGATCATGGGGATTCTTTTAATGTACTGTTAGATTTGGTTTGCTGCTATTTTATTGAGACTTTTTACATCCATGTTCATCAGGGACATTAACCTCTATTTCTCTTTTAGTGGAGTCTTTATCTGGTTTTGGTATCAGGGTAATGCTGGACTCATAGAATGAATTTGGAAGTTTTCCACCCTCTTCTATATTTTGGAATAGTTTGAGAGGAATAGGTATTAACTCTCCTTTTAATGTTTGGTAGAACCCACCTGTGATGCCACTTGGCCCTGGAATTTGTTTGTCGGGAGAGTTTTGATTATTAATTCAATTTATTTTCCAGTTATTGGTCTGTTCAGTTTTCTATTTCTTCCTATTTAAGTTTTGGTATGATATCTTTCTAGGAATTTATCCAATCTTCAGGGTTTTCCAATTTGTTGGCATATAATTTTTCATAATATTCTCTTACAATTGTTTGTATTATGTAGTGTTGGCTGTTAATTTTCCTCTTTTATTTTTATTTTATTTTGGTCCTTCCTTTTTCTCTTTTTTTTTTTTTTTTTTTTTTTTTTTTATAAATGTGTCTAAGAGTTTATCAATGTTACTAAGAAATCCCTAGTTTCATTGGTCTGCTCCACTGTTTTTTTAGTTTCTATACCATTTATTTCTGCTTTAATCTTTATTATTTACCTCCTTCTACTGGCATTAGGCTTCATTTGTTGTTCATTTTCTACTTCCTTTAGGTGTAGGATTAGGTTTTTCATTTGAGATTTTTCTTGTTTCTTGAAGTAGGCGTGTAGCACTGTATACTGCCACCTTAGGACTGCTTTTCCTGCATATCCCAAAGGTTTTGGACCACTGTGTTTTCATTTTCATTTGTTTCCAAGTATTTTTTAAATTTCTTCTTTGATTTCCTGGTTGACTCATTCATTGTTTAGTAGCATGCTGTTTAACCTCCAGTATTTGTTGTCTTTTCAGTTTTTCTTGTGATTGACATCAAGTTTCATAGTGTTGTGGTCAAAAAAGATGCATGGTATGATCTCAATCTTTTTGTACTTTTTGAAGTCTCATTTGTGACCTAGTATGCGATCTATTCAGGGGAATGTCCCATGTGCACTTGAAAATAATGTGTATTCTGGTGTTTTAGGATGGAATGTTCTGAATATATCTGTTAAGTCCATCTGGTCCAGTATGTCATTCAAATCCATTATTTCCTTGTTTAATTTTTTTCCACAGATGATCTGTTCACTGATATAAGTGGGTGATAAAGTCTCCTCCTCTTATTGTATTATTATCAAGGGGTTGCTTTATGTTTGTTATTAATTGTTTTATACACTTGGGTGCCTCCATCTTGGGTGCATAATAACTTCCAACTGTCAGATCTTTTTGGATAGACTCCTTTATTATGATATAGTGCCCTTCTTCATCTTTTGTTATAGTCTTTGGTTTAAAGTGTACCTTGTCCTATATAAGTATTGCTACTCCAACTTTATTTAGGTGTCCACTTGCATGATAAATATTTCTCCATCCTGTCACTTTCAAGGCACAGGTGTGCTAGGTCTAAAATGAGTCTTTTGTAGGCAGCATATAGATGGGTTTTGTCTTTTTATCCAATCTGACACCCTATGTCTTTTGATTTGAGCATTTAGTCCATTTTCACTCAGAATAACTATCGATGGATATGTATTTAATGCCGTTTTATTCCTTCTTTTGTCATGGTTTCTGGAGATGTTCTCTTCTTTCTTGTTTTTGTCACTTTGGTCTTTCCTTTCTACTCAGTTCCCTTTAAGTTTTCTTGCAGGGCTGCTTTAAACTCCATTAGTTTTTGTTCATCTGGGAAACTCTACCTTTCCTTCTATTCTGAATGATAGCCTTGCTGGACAGAGTATTCTTGGCTGCAAAATTTTCCCATTCAGAACTTTGAATACATCATGCCAGTCTCTCCTGACTTGGGAAGTTTCTGTTGAGAAATCTGCAGCGAACCTTATGGGTTTCCCTTGTAAGTTAGGGACTTCTTTTGTCTTGTTGCTTTTAAGATTTTTTTTTTCTTAATCACTATATTTTGCAAATTTAATTATAATGCCTTAGTGCTAGCTTACTTTTGTTGATTTTGATGGGAGGTTTCTGTGCCTCCGAGGATCTAGAGAAATTTTCTGCCCCCTTTTCTCTCTTCTACTGAGACTCCTGTAATATGAATGTTATTATGATTGATGGAGTAATTGAGTTCCCTAAGTATATTCTCATGTTGCATAATTCTTCTTTCTCTGTTTTATTCAGCTTCACTAGATTTCATTATTTTATCTTCTACATTACCTAGTTGTTTCTCTGCTTCTTCCATCCTTGTGTTCATTGCATCAAGCCTGTTTTGAATGTTACTGCATTTTTCATTTCTGTTTTTAACTCTTTGTTAAATGTGGTAAGGACCTGCATGAAGTCTTCCATTATTTTCTCAAGCCCAGTAAGTATCCTTATGATTGTTGCTTTAAATTCTCCATCAGGTATGTTACTTATATCTGTTTCTCTTAGATCTCTGGCCATGGCCTTGTCTTCTCCTTTCATCTGGGCTAAATTCCTGTCTTGGCATTTTATCTAAGTTTCTATCCTCTTCTGTATATTAGAAAACTCCATTAGGTTTCCTGCTTCTAAGAATAATGGCTTTATGAAAGCGATCATATAGTGCCCAGGGCCTGGTACTTCAGAGTGTGATGTGTGCACTCTGCTGTTCTTTTCTGGCTGCTGTATCCTTCAGGCCAGTTGTCTGTCTTGCCTGCAGTTGACAGTGTTTGGTCTTTGGCCAGAATGTGTCAAGTTTTAACTAGGTATATTCTGGTCTGCTTGCTAAATGAGATATGATACTACTTCCACCTGAACTAAAGTCCTACAGAACTCTCTGGTTGGGAGCCATGGTGTGGGCAGGGGTTTCTGCTGGTGTTCTATGGAAAGGGAACCATGCTAGGATGGGGGAAAGCTTGACCAAGAAGGGCAGTAGTGTCAGAGCCCAGGGGTGCGGGGCTTGGTATAAGTAGGTTAGGCAGCCAGTATTGATGCTATGCTGCTTCCCACAAATGGCTCTGTGTTTATGGTGAGGGCAGGGGAGGGAAATGGCACCAGCCAGCTCCTTTCTTCAAGGAAAGGAGTCCCTGTGCATGCTGTCTCTCAGGAAAGCAAGCTGAGAAGAGTAAATAATCTCCCCTCTGTGTGTTCTAGGTGTGTTTCAGATTGCTGTATCCACACTGTCTGCCTCCAGGTTGTTAGCCTGTGGTGCCCTCTGAGCTGTATCACAGCCAAGCCTGCTAGTCTTAAAACTCCAGGCTTTAGGGATGTGGTGTGGGCAGGGGCCTGTCACTGGTCTTCCAGGGGAGGGTCCCACCTAGGCAGAAATTCTTAGGTTGCTAAAAAGACAAAAGTCCTATGACATACTGTCCTAATCAATCTGAAGTACTCAAAGGAGTTAACTAAGGCTTTAAAGTAGTTATATTGGCAGAAAAACCTAGTGTGATATGAGTTCTGTCTCATCTGCTAAGCAACTCCTAGATTTTGTACCTATACTCATATAAAAGTGGGCTAATAAGGGAGTAGAGCTTCCAGCAAGGGAATTTTCTCCAATAATCCTCCAAGATGGCACAGGGAAACATGAAACAAAGAAAATGTCATTGATAGGCTGAATCTGGGGACTCTTTGGAATAAGCTAACCAATTATGTCAATCCATTGCTAGGGAAGGGACTCAATGAAAAAAGACTCAATCAGGTTAACTTTGTTATCCTTATGAGGCAGAATGTAGAAAATTACATGGAATAAGTGATAGCTATCTTCCTATTTTTGCTTTTTTGAACTGTTATTTTAAATTGCAGTTATTCTGTTTTTTGCTTCTATTACTTTACATGAAGTATGTCAGACATTTCTATATATTTTTAATTTAGCCTATAAGTGAATTTACATCCCTATCTGAGACAAAATGGACACCAATCAGCTATTAATCTTGGAGATGAGAGTCACTTCTAGGCATGGCATGTGGGACAGAGAATGAGTGTATCTGTGGTTATAAATGGAAAACTGTACTAGGTTCAGCAAAAGCACCATTTGAACTGGATGGAGAAAGGGTGTGTGTGTATGCTGGCAACAAAGAAATGAATACCATTGTTTTGTCTACCAAAAAGACCCCCTTTTCTGTATTTTATTCATTCTTGAGGGAACTTTTCTATTTGCATTCAACCAAGTGTGTGCTGTCAATCACAGTATTCCATCCCTCTGTAATACAAATCAGAATCCTGCCACATAATATACTAAATTCAAAGTTAGGAAACGAGAATACTTTGGTGACAAAATTGAACACATAAAGTAATGCTGCTAATAATTATGTATCTAGCCATGTGAAAGAGCCCTGTTGTAAGGAATACAGGTGACATGCACTATAATGCAGAGACAATATAATAAAGTGTCCTGGTGATAATTCTTCATTTTAAGTGTGGCCTTGCCCTTTTTTCATAAGCCAGTCAGATTTGCTGTCACTTGCAACTACAAGAGTCCTGACACAATTCTCTTAGAAAAAATCAAGTAGTCTAGTAGGCTAGTATATAGAGTGCACAGGAAATATGGTAGAGGTACTCCTAAGAAACTTGGGAAAACTGAGAAACTTAGCATCTTAAGTCAGTTCCAAAGCCACTCTATTACAGTCTTTCTCTTGACTGTAACCTAACAGAAAGTACTACCACAGTAAGAAAAAGTCACAGATGGAAATAGTGGTAATGTCCATCCAAGCACTACATGTTTGCATCTGTAGGTAGGTAAGGATACCCTAAAGGTTTAACCTACTAATTGTGAGCATACATACCAGCTTACCTTAGCCTGTCCAACTATATCAAATTGCTATTTCACTCTACATAGGCTATTCTAAGCACAGAAACATACTTCATTTCTTTCAAATTTCAAACACTATTATCTGTTATAGGTAACTATGTCTCATACTTCACAAAGCTATCAGATGGGACTCTAATTTCCCAATACTAATTATACCATGCATGCCTATGTTGCACCTATCCATCTTCCACAAAGGCCAATCATTCAAATGTGCATAGACTGCAATTCTTTCCCTTCCTGTTTTGTTTCTGGGATCTTACATTATTGATTATTCTATGTGTTATAAATTAATTCTTCCCCACAACCATGAGAGATGTAAACTCCATGAAGACAGATACCTTTTCCATCGTATTCATTGCTATATTTTTGATGCCTAGCACATAGTAAGTACTCAAAATTATTTGTTGAAGGCAAGAGTAAATAAATGAATAAAAAGCTAGAAAGGAATAATCTGTAAGAGGTCTTCCATTTCTGAAGTTCTATAATTCTACTTGGAGAAGATCAAGTGTGACAATGGATTTCTGAGGGTTAGAGGCATCATCAAACTTCAGTAATACTTTTCTAGACAAACCTAATATAATTTTTCTTTATCCTTGACTTTACTTCAGATAAATTCACTTTAAATTTTGAGCCTCAAGATGAAATAATTAAAATAGAAAATGACAATAACAAATTATGCTTACTCTTCTTCCCATCCATATCTGCATGGATTTTCCGAGCCAAGAATCCACTTTTGTATATAGCAGCATTTGGGTCATGAGGAATGTCTAAGAATGGGTTGGTAGTACTCCCAATACGACTGATGGTCTTTGGATGTGTTCCATTAGCCTTCTCATCAGTTCCTTCAGTTGGAGATTTTTTTTTCTCTTCATCATCTCTAAAGGGAGAAAACACAGTTTGAGCACCTAACACAATATTCAATGAACAAAGTTATTTAGTGTAATAAACTATCATGTTTTCCAATAGTCCATCAGTCTTGATAAAAACACTATAAGAGCTATCACTTACTGTGTGTCTGTGTCAAATATTAATGATCATAAAGATCTTGTAAGATGGATATTAGTATCCTATATTACAGATAAGGAAGCAAACTGAGAGAGTTTAAATAAATTCCCAAGGCCACAGATCTAGTAATCAAAGAGAGATGGTAAGGTAATGACTGCAAAATCTCTAAAGTCTTTGCTCTTTCTACCCACTACCTTCATACCTGTCTTCTTTCAAAAGAGTGAGGATTCTTTTACTGAAATCATGATTTTGATTTTGATTTTTACATGTTTTAGCACATCGCCAAGTACACAGAATACAATGAATAATTTTAGATTAAGTACAATGAATAATACTGAACTATATCCACCAAATAATCTCTTATATTGAAACCCCCAGTAAAGCTATCAATGTGGTAGGATGGTGGCGTCATTTAGTACTTTGGCATCTTCTAGCTACAATTTTCTCAACTGCCATAAAAATGTGGGGCACCACTGAGAAAACCAATTGCCCACTCTTTTGTGAATCTCTGTTCCTTCAAGCAGGGAAAATCTTTTAATGTACACTTAGTATGAAGTTTGCAGAAAATGGATGCTTACATTCAATTAATAAAGAGGAGTGAAATGAAGATGAAAGCTAATAAACTGATAAACTGCTGAAAAACACAACACCGAATTAAGAACATTTGTCTTATTTCACCTGTTTCAATTTCTTGGCTTACCTTTGTTTTTACTGTTTATTAGACACTCATGATTAAAGATTTTTGATTAAAACTTCAAAATAATCACCACGAAAATATATTTAAAATAAACCACAAAATTAACAATTATCAAAGTTGTGCATTTGGTGATCAAATTAAAAATGTGTTTTTTTTCTCCATTGCTATTTGATTATTTAAAGATAATCTTTTGTCTTCCTGCTTTAAAAAATTTTTATCACTACATTTTGTAAATTTAATTGCAATATGTCTTGGTGTTGGCCTGCTTTTTTGCTTTGGATGGGAGTTCTCTGTCTCCTGGATCTGGATGTCTTTTTCCTTTCCCAGATTAGGGATGTTTTCATCTATTCTTCCCTCAAATAAATTTTCTGCCCCCTTTTCTGTCTTCTTCTTTTGACACTCCTATAATGTTACTATGCTTGATTGAACCACTGAGTTCCCTAAGTCCAGTCTCATGTTGCATAATTCTTCTTTTGTTCAGCTTCGTTTCTTTCAATTATTTTGTCTTCTAGGTCATTGTTCCTCTACTACTTACAGCCTGCTGTTCATTGCATCAAGCATGTGTGTAATCTTGTTTATTGCACTCTTATCTCTGAACGGTTCTGTTTTCACTTTTTTATTTCTGTGGCAAGGGTCCCCTGGATGTTTTCTATACTTTTTTTAAGCTCAGTGACTATCCTTATAATTGTTGCTTTAAATTCTCAATCATGAATGTTACTTATATCTTTTTCTTAGATATCTGGCTGTGGATGTAATTTGTTCTTTCATTTGGTATAAATTCCTCTATCTTGACATTTTGTCTAAGGCTTTGTCTTTTTTTCTGTGCTAGAAAAGCTAGTTATTTTTCCTGCTCCTGAAAGCAATGGCTCCTTAAGGAAAAGAATATGTAATGTCCTGGACCTGGTGATTCAGGGATTTTCTCTGGTGTGTGCTGTCTCTGCTCTGCTATTGTGCTTTGGCTGCTGTATCCTTCAGGCTGGTCATCTGCAGAGGCTCTCCTTGCCTTCTGTGAGCAGTGTTTGTTCCCTGGTCTGAATGTGGCAAGTTTTATGTAAATTTGCACTGGTCTACTTGTAAAATGAGACCTGACACAACCTCCACAAGAACACTATGGTCAGTAGACATGGTATGGGCAATGGTTTCTGCTGGTCATCTGGGGTTGGGGCCCACCATGCTGGGAATGAGGCATGCTTGCCTGATAAGGGCAGTCCCACCATAAGGTAGGGAGTTAGGGCCTGGTGTATGCAAGTTAGGCAGCCAGTGTTGGCAATATGCTACTTCTGGTAGGTGGCTGTATTTTTGCTGAGGGGTTGGGGATGGAATTGGCACTAGCCAGCTCCTTTGTTCCTGAAGAGGTATCTCTGTGAATGCTTCCCATCAGGCACATGCCCCAAGAGTGAATAATCTCCCTCTTGGGTGCCCTAGGCATTTTTCAGATTGCTGCTTCCATGCTGTTGCCTTTGGTTGGTTTGCCTGCCTTCTCTCCAGGAGCAGCACAGTGCCCTCTGGACTATATCCCAGGCAAGCATCCTGACCTTTAAAAATCCAGGCTCTTGGGTCACTTGGGAGGCTTAGTCAGTTAAGTATCTGACTTTGGCTCAGATGATGATCTCAAGGGTCATGGGTTGGAGACCGGTATTGGGCTCTATGCTGAAAGTGCAAAGCCTGCTTCAGGTTCTCTGTTTCCCTCTCTCTCTGCCCCTCCTCTCTTGCTCTCTCGCTCTTAAAAACAAACATTTTTTTAAAAAAAATACAGGTTCTAAGCAAGTTCTCATGATATCCAGCCCGTCTTGTTTTCCAAGGCAATGGCTTTGAGGCAATATTCTCCTTGTGTGTTGCTCTCTCTCTCATCCTTTTCTGTGACCACAACTCTCTCCCCTCTGTAGCACCTGGAATCAGTTTCTCCCCTAAACCATATCTCCGTACTTCCTACATTCTTTGATGAGGATTCTTCTCTCCCTTAAGTTGTGGAGTTTGTTGTCAGTCTTCATGTCAATTTCTGGGTTCTTTAGGATGATCTGATAGTTATCTAGTTGTGTTCACAGGACAACATGAGCCTAGGATCCTCCTACTCTGCTGTTATCCTCCTCTCCCTCTGGAATTACTGATTTATGCATGTAAGAGATTTAATTATTTATTCATTTATTTTAAATTAATGGCCACTATTGATTTTCACAAAACTATCTTCCGAAGGCTGCAAAAATCCTGGAAAATCATAATTAGTTACTGTATGGATCAGATTTCCTCTTCTATGTTGCTTTATTAAAATTTTTTTTGCATGTAGTTGACCATTTAATGTGAGATATTTAAAGTATATAGTATGAGGATTTAATATACATCATGAAAGGGGTCCCTCATTGATTTAACACACTCCTCACCTCACACTTATATATATATATATACACACATATATATAAATTTATATGTATATATATAAATATGTACATATATATAATATATATATACACACTTATACATATATAAATATGTAAAATTATATGTATATATAAATATATACATATATAAAAATATATGTATATATATATATAAATTTTGTGTGTGAAGATATGTAAATTCTATTCTCAGAAAATTTCAACTATTCAATGCACTGTTATCAACTGTACTCAGCATGTTATACATTACTTCCTTAGATTGTATCCATCTTATAACTGAAAATTTATATTCTTTTATCACTTGTTCCCTACTTCCCTCACAACTCAACTCTTGAAAGTGACATATTCTTCACTGTTGTAAATTCAACTTTCTTTTAAAATTCCACATATTACAATACAACAAGGGATACCATGTAGTATTTGTCTTTCTCTGTCTTCAGTTAGCATAATGGCTTCCAGATTCATTCATGTCTACTACCTATGACAAGATTTCACTCTTTTATAAGGGTGTGTAATATTCCATTGTGTATATATAGTTGTAGCCATACATCTGTAGATAGACACTTAGGTTTTCCCCATACTTTGGATATTATAAATAATTCTTCTATAAATATGAGAGTACAGGTAATTCTTGCAGATAATTATTTTGTGTTCTTTGGCTATATATTCAGAAGTGGGATTATTGGTAGTTCTATTTTTAATTTGTTGAGGAACCTCCATGCTGTTTGCCATAGCAACTATATAGGTTAACATTTCCACAAACAGTGTAAATATCTTTCCCACTTAGTAGGTTGCCTTTTTATTTTGTTAACGGTTTCCTTTGTTGTGTGGAACTATTTAGTTTGATGTGGTCTCACTTAATTTTGCTCTTGTTCCTAAATCTAAAAATTCACTATCAAGACCAATGTCAAAGAGCATACTCTTTAGATTTTCTTCTACGAGCTTTATGGTTTCAGGTCTTATATTCAAAGATTTAATCCATTTTGAGTTGATTTTTGTGTAAAGTAGAAGACAGAGGTCCAATTTCATTCTCTTCCATGTGGATACCCAATTTTCCTAAAAACCATTTCTTGGATACATAATCTTTTCCCCACTGTATATTCTTGGCTGTCCTGTTAAAAATTAATTGAACAAACTCTATGAGTTTATTTCTAGGCTCTCTATTCTGTTCCATTGATCTGTGTCTGTTTTTTACATCAATACCAAACTGCTGATTACTATAGATTTGTAATATAGTTTGAAATCAGGAATTATAATGCTTCCAGCTTTGTTCTTCTTTCTGAAGATTGCTGTGGTAAGATATCACAAAAAAGAGAACTATAGGCCAATATTTCTCATTAATATAGATGTAAACTTGTCAACAAAATATTAGAAAAGTAAAGCCAACAATATATTTAAAAAAATTATACACCATGGTCAAGTGGGACTTATTCTGTGCATGCAAGTGTGGTTCAATATTTGCAAAACATTCAACAAGATATGTCACAGCAATAAGAGAAAGGATAAAAAAACCACATTTTAATACATGCAGAAAAAGCTTTCTACAAAGTACAATTTTCATTCATGATTAAAATCATCTGCAAAGTCTGTCTAGAGCTAACATATCTCAATATAATAAAGGCCTCATATGAAAAACCCACAGCCAAAATCATACACAATGGGAAAAAATTGGAGAGCTTTTCTGGTCAGGTGAGGAACAAAACAAGGATGTCCACTTTCACCACTCTTATTCAACATGGTACTGGAAATCCTAGCCACAGAAATTAAACAAAAGAAATAACAGGCATCCAAATTGGTAAGGAAGAAGTCAAACTTTTACTATTTACTATTTGCATATGACATGATAGAAACCCTAAAGACTTCACCAAACAACCACCAGAACTGATAAATGAATTCAGTAAATTTGCAGGATACAAAAATCAATTGAATTCCTATACTCTCATAATGAAACAGCAGAAACAGAAATTAATAATTCCATTTAACAGTAAGATACCTAGCAATAAACATAACTAAAAAGGTGAAAGACCTGTACTCTGAAAACCATAAAACATTGATAAAAAGGGGTGCTATGTGGCCAAGCTGGTTAAATGTGACTCTTGATTTCGGCTTAGGTCATGATCTCACAGTTCATAGAGTTTGAGCCCTGCATCAGGTTTTGCACTGACAGTGCAGACCCTGCTTGGGATTCTCTCTCTCTCTTTGTCCTCTGCACACACTCTATTTCAAACTAAACAAATAAAAATTAAAAAAAAACACTGATAAAAGAAATTCAAGACAATGTGAAGAAATGGAAAGACAATCCATGCTCATGGATTGGAAGAAAAAATTTTCTAAAATGTTTAAACTACTTAAAGCAATCTACAAATTTAATGCAATGCCTATTAAAATACCACCAGCACTTTCTACAAATCTGGAATTAAGAATCCTTGGGTGGCTCAGTCGGTTAAGCATCCGACTCTTGATTTTGGCTCAGTTTGTGAGATTGAGCCCCACATTGGGCTCTGTGCTGGCAGCGTAGAGCCTACTTGGGTTTCTCTCTCTCCCTCCCCTGCTGTCTCCCTCAAAATAAACACACTTTTTAAAAAAAGAATCCTAAAATTTGTATAGAACCACAAAAGTTTACTCCAAATAGCCAGAGCAATCTTGAAAAAGAAATACAAAACTGGATGTATTACAATTCCAGACTTCAAGTGATATTACAAAGCTGTAGTAATCAAAATAATATGGTACTGGCATAAATACAGACATGTGGATCAATGAAACATAATAGAAAACTCAGAAATGAACTTAGAACCGTATGATCAATTAATCAGCAAGGCAGGAATTAATATACAATGGGAAAAAGACAGTCATTTTAAAAGTTTTTATTTAAATTCCAGTTAGTCAACACACTGTGTAATATTAGTTCCAGGTGTACAAAATAGTGATTCAACACTTCCATACATGCCTCAGTGCACTCCTTCATCCCGATCGCTTGTTTAACCCATCCCCCAATCTGCCTCCCATTCTGGTAACCATCAGTTTGTTCTCTATAGTTAAGAGTCTGTTTCCTGGTTTGCTCCTCTTTTTTCCCCTTTGTTCATTTTTTTTGTTTGTTTCTTAGATTCTGCATATGAGTGAAACCATACAGTGTATATCTCTCTGACTTATTTGATTTAGTATAATACTTTCTAACTCCATCCACGTCATTGCAAATGCAAGATTTCTTTCTTTTTGATGGCTGAGTAATATTCCATAGTGTGTGTGTGTGTGTGTGCGCGCGCGCACACACACACAATGTCTTCTTTTCATTCATTAGTCAATGAACACTTGGGCCTCTTTAAAATGTGGCTATTATAGGGGCGCCTGGGTGGCTCAGTCGGTAGGGCGTCTGACTTCAGCTCAGGTCACGATCTCGAGGTCCGTAAGTTCGAGCCCCGCATCGGGCTCTGGGCTGATGGCTCAGAGCCTGGAGCCTGCTTCTGATTCTGTGTCTCCCTCTCTCTCTGCCCCTCCCCGTTCATGCTCTGTCTCTCTCTGTCTCAAAAATAAATAAAACGTTAAAAAAATTTTTTTTTAAAAATAAAATGTGGCTATTATAGATAATGCTGCTGTAAATACCAGAGTGCATGTATCTCTTCCAATTAGTGTTTTTGTATCCTTTGGGTAAATACCTAGGAGTGCAATTCCTGAATCTTAGGAATCTAGTTCTATTTTTTTAAGGTTTATTTTATTTTTGAGAGAGAAAGAGAGAGAGAGCATGAGTCAGGGAGGGGGAGAGAGAGAGATGGAGACACAGAATCTGAAGCAGGCTCCAGGCTCTGAGCTGTCAGCCCAAAGCCCGATGTGGGGTTCGAGCTCATAGACTGTGAGATCATTACCTGAGCTGAAGTTGGTGCTCAACCAACTGAGCCACCCAGGTACCCCAGGGTAGTTATATTTTAACTTTTTGAAGAACCTGCATGCTGTTTTCTACAGTGGCTGCACCAGTTTGCATATCTACCAACAGTGTGAGATGCTTCCCCTTTCTCTGCATCCTTGCCAATACCTGTTGTTTCTTGTACTGTTAATTTTAGCCATTCTGACAAGTATGAGGTTATTATCTTATTGTAGTTTTGAGTTGCATTTCCCTGATGATAAGTGAGGCTGAGCATAATTTCATGTGTCTGTTGCCCATCTGTATATCTCCTTTGTAAAAATGTCCATGTCTTCTGCCCATTTTTTAACTGGATTATTTGCTTCTTGGGTTTTGAGTTTAATAAATTCTTTGTATGTTTTGGATACTCATCCTTTATCAGTTATGTCATTTGCAAGTATCTTCTATTCTATAGGTTACCTTTCAGTTTTGTGGACTGAAGATAGTCTCTTCAACAAATGGTGCTAGGAAAACTGGATAGATACATGCAAAAGAATGAAACTGGACCATTTTTTTCACCATACACAAAAATAAACCCAAAATGGATTAAAGGCCTAAATGTGTGAGCCCTAACCATAAAAATCGTAAGAGAACATAGGCAATAACTTCTCTGACATCAGCTGTAGCAACATATTTCTAGGTATGTCTCCTAAGGCAAGGGAAACAAAAACAAAAATAAGCTATTGGAAATACATCAGAATGAAAAACATCTGCACAGTGAAGGGAATCATCAGCAAAATTGAAAGGCATGTAATACACGAACATACACAGATGCACTCATGCTCACCCTGGAATATTACTCAGCCATAAGAAAGAATGAAATCTTGCCATTTGCAACAACATGGTTGGAGGTAGAGACTATAATGCTAAGCCAAGTAAGTCAGTCAGAGAAAGACAAATGATCTTACTCATGTGTGGAATTTAAGACACAAAACAAATGATTACAGGAAAAATAAAAAGAGAAAACTGAAGAACAGATTCTTAACAATAGCAAACAAACTGATGGTTACCAGAGGGGAGGTGGGTAGGTTTATAGGTGAAATAGGGGAAGGGGATTAAAGAGTATACAATAAAGAATATATAATAAATAAAATAAAATTTAAACAAAGATTTAAATAGGTTTGGCTATTTGACATCTTTTGTGGTTCCAGGCAAATTTTAGGAGTGTTCTATTTTTGTGAAAAAGTGGTATTGGAATTTTGATAGGGATTGCACTGAATCCATAGATTGCTTTGTGTGGTACAGAGACGTTAGCAATATAATTATGCCAAGCAGTAGACACAAAATACTTTTCCCATTTATTTGTGCCCTCTTCACTTTCTTTTATCAGTGCCTTATAGTTTTCAGTGTACAGTCTTTCACTTCCTTCATTAAATTTGTTCCTGGGGCACCTGGGTGGCTGAGTCAGTTAAGCGTCTGACTTCGGCTCAGGTCATGATCTCACAGTCCATGAGTTCAAGTCCTGTGTCGGGCTCTGTGCTGACAGCTCAGAGCCTGGAGCCTGCTTCAGATTCTGTCTCTGTCTTTCCCTGCCTCTCCCCTACTTGCACTCTGTCTCTCTCTCTGTCTCAAAAAAATGAATAAAACATTAACATTTTTTAAAATATTTATAACTAAGTATTTTACTGGTTTGGATCCTGTTATACTTGGGATTTACTTAACATCTGTTCTGATAGTTCATTGTCATTACACAGAAACACAAATGATTTTTGTATATTGATTTTACATATATTGTGCAACTTTACTGAGTTCACTTATTAAATCTACTAGTGATTCTGTTGAAGTCTATAGGGTTTTCTAGTTTTAATGTCATTTGCAAACAGAGATAATTTTACTTCTTTTTAAACTTTTTAAAAGATTTTTTAAAAGTTTATTTATATATTTTTGAGAGAGACAGAATGAGCAGAGGAGGGGCAGAGAGACAGGGAGACAGAGGATCCAAGCAGGCTCTGTGCTGTGAGCAGAGAGCCTGATGTGGGGCTCAAACTCACAAACCTTGAGATCCTTATCTAAGCTGAAGTCAGAAGCTTAACCAACTGAGCCACCCAGGCGCCCCATTTCTTCCTTTTTTATTTGTATGCCTTTTCTTTCTTTCTTTCTTTCTTTCTTTCTTTCTTTTTTTTTTTTTTTTTTTTTTTGCCTAACTCCTCTGGCTAAGGCTTCCAGTACTATATTGAATAAAATATCAAGAGTGGGCATCCTTGGGTATTGTTCCTGATCTTAGTGGAAATGATTTTAGCATTCACTGTTGAATAGGATATAAGATATGCAGTTGTCACACTTAGCCGTGACTATGTTGAGGTACGTCCTCTGTACCTAGTTTGTGGAGAGGTATCTTAAAAAAACGTTAAATATTATCAAATGCTTTTTCTGAGTTTACTGAAACAAAAATATAGTTTTTATACTTCATTTTGATCATGAAGTATATCACATTTATTGATTTGCAATGTTGAACCATCTGTGCATCTCTGGAATAAATCCCATCTTATCATGGAGTATGATCTTTTCAATGTGCTGTTGCATTCAGTTTGCTAATATTTTATTGAGGATCATTTGCATCTATGTTTATCAGGAATGGACTTTTTTTTCCCCCCCTCTATCCTTGTTTGGCTTTGGTATCAGGACAATGCTGGCTTTGTAAAAGATTTTTAAACTTTTCCCTCCTCTTCGTTTTTTGGAATAGTTTTAGAAGGATTGGCATTAATTCATTGATGTTTGGTAGAATTCACCAGGGAAAACATCAGGTCTTGGACTTTATTTTTTGGGAAGTATTTGCTTGCTGATTCAGTCTCCTTAATAGTAATTGGTCTGTTGGTTTTTCTGTTTTGTTTTGTTTTGTTTTGTTTTTCATGATTTAGTCGTGGCAGGGTGCTTATTTCTAGGGATTTAATTTTCTTTTTTACTGATTTGTTGGCATATAATAGCCTTTTATGATTGACTATATTTCTATGATATCAATTATAATGTATGTTTCATTTCTAATTTTCTTTGAGTCCTCTTAAGTCTATTTTGCTTAACTTTTTAAAAACTGAGCTCTTTGTCTCATTGATCTTTTCTATTGTCTTTTTTAGACTCTATTTCTACTCTGACTTTAGTTTTTTTTTTTTTTCTTCTAATTTAGGGTTTAGTTTGTTCTTTTTCTAATACCTTGAGGTATAAGGTTGTTTATTTGAGATCTTACCTTTAACTTAATGTAGGCATTGATTACTATAAACTACACTCTTAGAATTGCTTTTCATATATCCCATAAGTTTGGTATGTTGTATTTTCATTTTCATCTGCCTCAAGATATTTTTGGGGGACACCTGGGTGGCTCACTCAGTTAAGTAGCTGACTTTATTTTGGCTCAGGTCATGTTTTCATGGTTCATGAGTTTGAGCCACACATTGGGCTCTGTGCTGACAGTGGGGGGCCTGCTTGTGATTCTCTCTCTTCTTCTCTCTCTGCCCATCCCCCACTCTCTCTCTCACTCAGAGAAAATAAACTAAAAAATTTTTTTAATGTATTTTTTATCTCTCTTCTAAAAGTTATCTGGGTTATTTCTACTTACTTTGTTTTATTTTTATAATGAAAAAATTATTTGTGTTTGTAAACAGCATCATGATAATAATATGAAAATACAGTGTTATAGATATTTCATAGTTTGGAATCAATCCAGAAAGAAGATTCCTAGTATTCAAATAGATTATTCTACTGTCACCATAAAGATTTAATACTGTTAAGATATACATTTGTATTCATTTGAAAAACAAAAAAAAAAAATCCCTTGCATTAAAAAAAAAAGAATTGCAGTTTCACATTCAAATATTGCATGTTTAAAATCACTCCATTCTGTGTAGTGTCTTACATAAGTTTTTGTTTGTGCAACTGACAATACAAAGCAAATTTCAATATGAGCAAGCCAAAATCCATTTACCTGAAAAAATTATATCTCCTTTCTAATTTCACCTGTATACAAAGTGCATACAAATATTAGACTTATTTTTTCACTATACCATTCTATATTATTATATTGTCATCAGAAATATAAATTTTGATAGGTTTGATTATATTAAATTTATTTTTAATGTGTATCAGCCACATGCCTAAAAGAGACCACATGATACACATGGCTATTTATTTTTTTTTAACATTTATTCATTTTTGAGAGATAAAGAGAGGCAGAACATGAGTAGGAGAGGGGCAGAGACACAGAATCTGAAGCAGGCTCCAGGCTCTGAGCTATCAGCACAGAGCCTGACGCAGGGCTCGAACTCACCAACCATGAGATAGATCATCACCTGGGCTGAAGTTGGAGGCTTAACCAACTGAGCCACCCAGGCGCTCCACACATGGCTATTCTAAAGCAATTGTGACTGATATAAAATTAGTAGGTCCAAGACAAAAATCATAGTAAATTTTTCAGTTTTTCTTTTTCCATGTAGTGGTATTTTAAGATGATCACATTCAAAGTACTATTTTCTCATTCTGAAGGAGAAAAATAGGATACAGTTTAAGAGTTAAGAAGTTATTAACTGCTTGACCTCAAAATTTATTTATAAAGTTACCCTCAATATTTGGTGATTACTAATTTTGCAGGGTTTTGAGCTGTGGGTAGAAAAAACAACCATTACCCTGGGAATTATGTTAAGTATTTTAAAAATGAAGAGCTATAAGAAATTACTACTATATACATTGTTTCCAAGCTTGTTGTTTTAAACTGTTTAATATTTTGCAGGGAGTAAACAAAATCTGAGTATGAAGTTGATGAAGCATAATTCTGCTTTATAAGTTTTAATGTATAATATTTATTATAAAGTATATCCACTGGAATGGTGGAATGTTTTTTTATAAACACATAGTATGTAAAACTTAGACTCTGTATCACAATGTAGTCAGCCTAGGCATTCTGTTTAATTTTATACTTTGGATGGCTACACAGTTTTGTAAAAATTCTCATTCATACAAAAAAGTGGCTATAGATAATAAAAGTTTTTAAGTTGCCTACTTCTTAAACAGAGTACTCTAAATAGCAGAGTGAGAGAGAAATAAACAAACACTATTCTGAGATCTATAAAAGCAATAGTATGCTGTACAAAATATAAATGTACAAAAATTTCCTAACATGTAATGCCTTTTGTAGTTTAAGCTGAAAGTTTAAAACACTGTTTAAAATGAATGTGGAATCAGATTGTTTTAAAATCCTGAAGCACTATGGAAAACCCTTTAATTTCAGTCAACACAAACACAATTTCAAAAGCACTGTACTTAGAGTTAGCATCAAAGGCACGTCCCACTTAATGCAAGTAATTCATTTCTGGAAATCACTGTTAGGTCAAAAAATGGCAAATGGGGGCCTAGTCCCTGGTACTTGAAAGGGAAAAAAGTAATATATTGTATTACATGTCAATCTCAGTTTCTTAAGAAGTGGCTAAAGCACAGTAAAAATGCCTATATACAAACAACAATCATTCATACAGGATATAAGGTGCTTAAAATATTGCTTCCGTACCCCCAAATAATTGTGTTTTTAAACAAATAAATGCTTTTTATGCTTCCTACCTCTTTTTGCATAAGTAACATCCTAGTTTAAGAAAATTATTTAATGACAACTGGGCATACTTTTCAAAATGACTACATGACTGTCCTTCAATTGTAATGTCATTTGAGACTTACCACACGTATTGTGTTAATATGTTGTACTGAGTTTTGGGGATACAATTATAATTTTTCTTTATATAAACATCAACCAAAAGAAGCTTGTAGAGTTACAATGTTTAACATGGTAGCCACTGGCCAATTATAGCTATTGAGAACTTGAAAGTGGATAATCCAAATTGAGATGTCTAGTAAGTGAAAAAATATACACCAGATTTCAAAAGATTTAGTACAAAAAAAGGGAAGAAATGTTTCAGTAGTTTTTTATTCTGATTACATACTGAAATGATAATATTCTGGATATACTGGATTAAATTTAAAAATACATTATAAAATTAATTTCATTGATTTCTTTTTTCTTTTATAATATGGGACTAAAAATTTTTAAATTATATTATGTGGTATGCATTACATTTCTTTTAGACAGGGCTGTTGTTGGAGCAGCTTGTATATTCTATGATATCTGAGTATTAAAAAAAAATAGGACAACAATAAAAGAAATGTTCAAAGAGTACAGCTCAGTAAAACTCTGAAAATAAGTGAGGGTTGAAAATATTCAATCCTGCAAAGCAAGTATTTTTTGACATTTTGAAAATTAATGAAATGACCTTGTCAAGCTCTGAGAGTGAAAATCTACTGAGATGCAGACTGGCTCCATCTGGTGGTGGCTTGTTTTTTTTTGTTTTTTGTTTTTTTTTGGTGGTTGGGGGGATGCTTAAATATGCACGGCTCTCTGTTGGCTGGGACTTACAGGATGAAAATGACAACAGATAAAGTGAAGATCTTCTACGTTGACAGCCACACCTCCACCCCTGCAGTATGCCCTCCTTCTCTATTTTTCCTGCCCATCTTCCCATATCTACCTAGTCCCCAGAATCTATGCCAGAGCTCCATTTGAGATATGGGATTGGCACAGAATAGGAACCAATTACTTTATATCTGGATCCCTGACTGCATCATTGTGGGATTTTACTGTTTTTGTAGATACCCTAAGTGCCAGTGCTTCCCCATAAGGGAGATTGTTTCCACCATATACACATGAAGATATAAATTAGTATTTTGAAAAAAATAATTCTATAAATAAAGTTAGCTCATTTCATAAAAGAGCTCACCTAACTAGGACTTTTCTGTGTAACTGAATGGCTAAAGAATTTTCAAGATTATGGTACTTTGTTATAGTAAAATGGAGGAGACACAACAGGGCTGTCCTGAGTGTAAAAACAATGATTCATACCTGGATATTTTGTATATTTAAAAAAGAATCATAGTGGAGTATTTCTACTGAGCTTCTAGACATCTCAAAACCTTACAACCTACAACTCTCCCAAACAATCTTCACACTAATCTATTCTCTCAGTAATCAAGTGTATAACTCACAGCATGTCTAAGTCCACTACTAGGTGGTGCAGTTCAAGAATGACAAAAACTGTACTGCTGAGCAGATAACCTTTCTACTTCTATGTTCTTTCTAAAAGGCAACTATAAATCATTAATTTCCTACATTTCACCTTACTCAAAACAGGTAATTTACTGTGAAACAAAAAAATTAGCCAAGAAATCATACATACCCACTAGAGTCCTGTATTTCAAAGGAATTCCACAAAGAATGGAAAACAAGTGTTTCCTAAAATTTACAAAAGCTGACTAACATTGCATTGATTCAGACACTGAGCATATTTTAAAATATCTATTCTGATAAGTCTCATCATAGTGGAGTTTCAGTTTTAACAAAGTAATTATGCTAGAACAAACTCAAAAATTAAATGATCTCAAAGGGCCTCAGCTATGTGGAATTCAAATACTGAAGTCAAATATAAATTGGTGGTGCTTGTGTGTGTCTGTGTGTCAGTAGGGGGTGAGAAGTAACAGAAGAATAGAAAACAAAAACATTTTCCACAGCAAAATTGAAATATTATTCAATTGCACTCAATGTGAAATCATCACTAAAAATGTGATATTGGAGTTAGACAATAAAGATTAGTTCACCAGGCAGAAAAATTGAAGAGGGTACTTTCAGAATTTACATTTATATGTGCATTTCCTTTTTTAAAAAATTTACCATTTTAAAATGGTACAGTTCAGTGGCATTAAGTACATTCACATTGTTGTGAAGCCAACACATCTCCAGAATTTTCATCATCTCAAACTGAAGCTCTACACCCATTAAATAACAACTTCTCACTTACTCCTTCCCCAGCCACTAGCAACCACCATTCCATTTTGTCTGTATGAACTTCACTATTCTAGGTATACCTCATGTAAGTGAAATCATATAGTATTTGTCTTTTTGTGACTGTCTTATTTCACTTAGCATAGTGTCCTAAAGGTTCATCCATGTTTTAACACGTTTCAGAATTTTCTTCCTTTATAAGGTAACATTCCATTGTGTATGTATTTATGTAGATGTGTGTGTTCACCCATTTTGTTTAAGTATTCATCCAACAAGGAACACTTAGGTTGCTTCCACACTTTGTGTATAATGTTGCTATGGACATGGGTGTAAAAATATCTTGAATCCTTGTTTTCAAATTACTTTGGAAATATACTCAGAAGTACAAGTGCTGGAACATCTGGTAATTCTTTAAATTTTTTGAGGAATTGCTTGCAACAGTGGCCATGCCATTTTACATTCTTTTAGATGGTACAGAGTTCCTTTACTCCACATGTTGCCAACACTTAATTTTTGTTGATTTGATAGCAGGCATCCTAATGGGTACAAGGTGGTATCTCATTGAGACTTTGATTTACATTTCCTTAATGATCAGTGGTGTTTGAGCATCTTTTCATGTGCTTATGGACCATTTGTACATCTTTGGAGAATTATCCATTGAAGTCTTTTGTACATTATTTAACCAGGGTATTTGTTGTTGTTGTGTTATATGTTTTTTATTTGTTTGTTAATTGTTTAAGAGTCGACCTTTACATATTATGGATGCTAATCCTTTATCAAATATGTGACTTGCAGGTATTTTGTCCCATTCCATGGGTTACCTTTTCACTCTGTTGATAATGACCATTGGTACACAAAATTTTTTAATTTTAATGAAACCCCACTAACATTTCTTTTGTTGCCTGTATTTTAGCTGTTATATCAAAAAATCACTGCCAAATCCAATGTGATCAAGTTGTTCCCCTTATGTTTCTTCTAAGAGTTTTCTATTTTAGCTCTAACATTTAGAGCTTTTAAATCATTTTAAGATAATTGAATCATTAATCTTTTAATCATTTTAAGACAATTTCTGTTTATGATATATATGGTGTATAAGGTTCAACTTCATTTTTTTCTCATGTGTAAGTCCAGTTTTCCAAATGTCAATTGTTGAAAAGAATGTCCTTTCTTCACTGAATGGCCATAGCAACTTGTTGAAAATCATTTGACCACATATGGGAGTGTTGATTTCTGGCTCTTTATTCTATTCCATTAATCTATACATTTATCTTTATGTCAGTACTGCACTGTTCTGATTACCATGGCTTTGTAGTTAAGTTTTGAAATCATGAAATATAAGGGCTCCAACTTTGTTTTTTTTCAAGAAAGTTTTGGCTATCTGGGGTTCCTTCAGATTCCCTATGAATTTTAGAATTTTGCAAAAACAAAAACAAAAATATGTCACTTAGGTATGTGCTCGAACTGCATTGAATGTGTAGGTTGCTATACGCAGAACTGATGCCTTAACAATAAGTTTGTCTTCCAACCCATGAACACAAGATATTCTTCCACCTATTTGTGTTTTTGTTAATTTCAATTCATTTTTAGTCCTGAAACATTTTCACATTCAAGCTGCTTTAGAAAACTATATAGCAGGTAGTTCCTCAAAAATTAAACAATTTTTTGTGTGCCTCAAGGGTAGAGGTGTTCATTGTACAAGGCTTTCATCTTCTTGGTTAAAATTCAATCCTAAGTATTTTATTCTTTTTTGATGCTATTGTAAATGGAGATATTTTCTCCTTTTTATATTGTTTGTTGTTAGCGTTCATTGTTAGGATACAAATCCAACTGGTTATTTGTGTGTTGATTATGTATTTTGCAGCTTTAGTGAATGTATTAGTTCTTATAGTTTTTGTGTGTTTGTGTGTAACCTTCAGAAATTTTTACATACAAGATCATGTCATCAGTGAACAGAGATCATTTTACCTCTTCCTTTCTAGAGAGGATGCCTTTTATTTTTCTTGCCTAATTGCTCAGTGTGTTAGTCAGCCATAGCGGTCATATCAAAATGTCACAAACAAGGTGGCTTAATCAATAAAAATTTATTTTCTCACAGTTCTGGAGGCTTAAAATGCAAGGTCGAAGTGCTGGCAGGCCTCTCTCCATGATTTGCAGAAGGTGGCTTTATTAGTGTCCTCACAAGGCCTATTCTCTGTGTGTGGCAACTCTGCTGTCTCTTCTTATAATGATACCAGTCATATTGGATTAGGACCCACACCTACTATTCCATTTAACCTGAGTAACCTCTTTAAAGGCCCTATTTCCAAATAAAGTCACATTAAGGATTAGGGCTTCAACATGTAAAGGAGACACAATTCAGTCCATAACACTCTTACAATGACTTCTAGTATTATGTTGAAAAGAAGTGGTGAAAAGTATCCTTTTTTCTTCTGATATTGGAGGAAAAGTTTTCAGTCTTTCCGCATTGAGTATGATGTTAGCTCTAAGGTTTTCATGTATAAATGCTGACATAGTTTCCTTCTATCCCTGGTTTGTTGAGTGCTTGTATCCTGAAGTAGTTTGTATTTTGTCAAATGTTTTTGCTGCATCAGTTGAAATATTCATGTGGTTTACATTCTTCATTCTGTTAATATGGTATAACAAATTTGCTTTGCTAGCATTTTGTGGAGGATTTTTTGCAGGGATATTGTTCTGTAATTTTTTTGAGTATCTTTGTTTGGCTTTGGTATCAGTGTAATATTGGCCTCGGAATTAGCTTGGAAGTGTTTCCTCTACTTCAGTTTTCTGGAAGAGTCTTAGGATAATTGGCCTAAATTCTTCTTACAGTTTTAATAGAATTCTTCAGTAAAGCTATATGGTCCTAGGCTTTCCTTTGTTGGGAGGTTTATTATTACTGATTCAATCTTCCATCGATCTGTCAGACTTTGTATTTCTTAATGATTCAGTCTTGGTAAGTTGTAGGTTTCTAGAAATTGTTCATTTGTCATACAGGTTATTCAATTGTTGGTGTACAATTGTTCATAGTACTTTTATAAACTTTTATCTAAGTAAAATTAGTGATTACATCCCCTCTTTCATTTCTGATTTTAATTATTTGAGTCTTTTCCCTCAATCTAGCTAAGGATTTATCAATTTATTGAACTTTTTATTATTATTTTTAATGTTTATTTTTGAGAGAGAGAGCATGAGGCGGGGAGAGAACAGAGAGACACGAGGACAGAGGATCCAAAGCAGGCTCTGTGCTGACAGCAGTGAGCCTGACTTGAGGCTCAAACTCACGACTGTGAGATCATGACCTGAGCCAAAGTCAGACGCTCAACCAACTTAGCCACCCAGGTGCCCCTAGTGAACTTTTCAAAGTACTCCTAGTTTCATTGATTTTCTCTATTAGTTTGCCATTCTCTATTTTATATCTCTGTGGAAAAGAACATTAACTCTTTCTGCTAGTTTCCTTTTACTAGTTATTTAAGGTGTAAAATTGGGTTTTGAGTTGAGAATTTTTCTTCTTTTTTAATATCAGTGCTTATGGTATAAATTTCTTTTTTTGATCCACTCTCACAATTTGTCTTTTGTGTATTTAGTCCACTAATATTTAATAACATAGATTAATAGCTAACATACTTGTTACTGTTTTCTATTCATTGACCTTGTTATTCATTCCTATTTTTGTCTCCCCCTCTTTTTCCTGCCTTTTGGTGGTTGTAACTGAGCAGTTTATATGATTCCATTTTCTTAATATGTCTGCTATATTTTGTTAATGTTTTCTAGTAGTTGCCATAAAGTTTGCAATATACATACAACTAATCCAAATCCACATTCAAATTACACTTCACAGGTAGTACAAGTACTTTATAATAACAAAACCACCAAATTTCAGCCTCCTGTTTCTTGCATCATTATCATTCATGACTTATCTATAAGCATATGTGTAAATATAAAATATATATACATATATGCATGAATGTATAATCAAGTAACTGTTCCTATTATTTTGTTTTTTTTAATGTTTATTTATTTCTTTTAATATATGAAATTTACTGTGAAATTGGTTTCCATACAACACCCAGTGCTCATCCCAAAATGTGCCCTCCTCAATACCCATCACCCACCTTACCCTCCCTCCCACC
The DNA here is from genome assembly GCF_023721935.1 of Panthera uncia. Classification (NCBI taxonomy): domain Eukaryota; kingdom Metazoa; phylum Chordata; class Mammalia; order Carnivora; family Felidae; genus Panthera; species Panthera uncia. Next base: position 163,113,210 of record NC_064811.1, on the reverse strand, counting down.
CCCCATCAACCTTCAGTTTGTTCTCAGTTTTTAACAGTCTCTTATGCTTTGGGTCTCTCCCACTCTAACCTCTTTTTTTTTTCCTTCCCCTCCCCCATGGGTTTCTGTTACGTTTCTCAGGATCCACATAAGAGTGAAACCATATGGTATCTGTCTTTCTCTGTATGGCTTATTTCACTTAGCATCACACTCTCCAGTTCCATCCACGTTGCTACAAAAGGCCATATTTCACTTTTTCTCATTGCCATGTACTATTCCATTGTGTATATAAACCACATCTTCTTTATCCATTCAACAGTTGATGGACATTCAGGCTCTTTCCATAATTTGGCTATTGTTGAGAGTGCTGCTATAAACATTGGGGTACAAGTGCCCCTATACATCAGTACTCCTGTATCCCTTGGATAAATTCCTAGCAGTGCTATTGCTGGGTCATAGGGTAGGTCTATTTTTAATTTTCTGAGGAACCTCCACACTGCTTTCCAGAGAGGCTGCACCAATTTGCATTCCCACCAACAGTGCAAGAGGGTTCCTGTTTCTCCACATCCTCTCCAGCATCTATAGTCTCCTGATTTGTTCATTTTGGCCACTCTGACTGGCGTGAGGTGATATCTGAGTGTGGTTTTGATTTGTATTTCCCTGATAAGGAGCGATGTTGAACATCTTTTCATGTGCCTGTTGGCCATCCGGATGTCTTCTTTAGAGAAGTGTCTATTCATGTTTTCTGCCCATTTCTTCACTGGGTTATTTGTTTTTTGGGTGTGGAGTTTGGTGAGCTCTTTATAGATTTTGGATACTAGCCCTTTGTCTGATATGTCATTTGCAAATATCTTTTCCCATTCCGTTGGTTGCCTTTTAGTTTTGTTGGTTGTTTCCTTTGCTGTGCAGAAGCTTTTTATCTTCATAAGGTCCCAGTAATTCACTTTTGCTTTTAATTCCCTTGCCTTTGGGGATGTGTCGAGTAAGAGATTGCTAAGGCTGAGGTCAGAGAGGTCTTTTCCTGCTTTCTCCTCTAAGGTTTTGATGGTTTCCTGTCTCACATTCAGGTCCTTTATCCATTTTGAGTTTATTTTTGTGAATGGTGTGAGAAAGTGGTCTAGTTTCAACCTTCTGCATATTGCTGTCCAGTTCTCCCAGCACCATTTGTTAAAGAGACTGTCTTTCTTCCATTGGATGTTCTTTCCTGCTTTGTCAAAGATGAGTTGGCCATACGTTTGTGGGTCTAGTTCTGGGGTTTCTATTCTATTCCATTGGTCTATGTGTCTGTTTTTATGCCAATACCATGCTGTCTTGATGATTACAGCTTTGTAGTAGAGGCTAATGTCTGGGATTGTGATGCCACCTGCTTTGGTCTTCTTCTTCAAAATTATTTTGGCTATTCGGGGCCTTTTGTGGTTCCATATGAATTTTAGGATTGCTTGTTCTAGTTTTGAGAAGAATGCTGGTGCAATTTTGATTGGGATTGCATTGAATGTGTAGATAGCTTTGGGTAGTATTGACATTTTGACAATATTTATTCTTCCAATCCATGAGCAGGGAATGTCTTTCCATTTCTTTGTATCTTCTTCAATTTCCTTCATAAGCTTTCTATAGTTTTCAGCATACAGATCTTTTACATCTTTGGTTAGATTTATTCCTAGGTATTTTATGCTACTTGGTGCAATTGTGAATGGGATCAGTTTCTTTATTTGTCTTTCTGTTGCTTCATTGTTAGTGTATAAGAATGCAACTGATTTCTGTACATTGATTTTGTATCCTGCGACTTTGCTGAATTCATGTATCAGTTCTAGCAGACTTTTGGTGGAGTCTATCGGATTTTCCATGTATAATATCATGTCATCTGCAAAAAGCGAAAGCTTGACTTCATCTTTGCCAATTTTGATGCCTTTGATTTCCTTTTGTTGTCTGATTGCTGATGCTAGAACTTCCAGCACTATGTTAAACAACAGCGGTGAGAGTGGGCATCCCTGTCGTGTTCCTGATCTCACGGAAAAAGCTCTCAGTTTTTCCCCGTTGAGGATGATGTTAGCTGTGGGCTTTTCATAAATGGCTTTTATGATCTTTAAGTATATTCCTTCTATCCCGACTTTCTCAAGGGTTTTTATTAAGAACGGGTGCTGGATTTTGTCAAAGGCCTTTTCTGCATCGATTGACAGGATCATATGGTTCTTCTCTTTTTTTTTGTTAATGTGATGTATCACGTTGATAGATTTGCGAATGTTGAACCAGCCCTGAATCCCAGGAATGAATCCCACTTGATCATGGTGAATAATTCTTTTTATATGCTGTTGAATTCGATTTGCTAGTATCTTATTGAGAATTTTTGCATCCATATTCATCAGGGATATTGGCCTGTAGTTCTCTTTTTTTACTGGGTCTCTGTCTGGTTTAGGAATCAAAGTAATACTGGCTTCATAGAAGGAGTCTGGAAGTTTTCCTTCCCTTTCTATTTCTTGGAATAGCTTGAGAAGAATAGGTATTATCTCTGCTTTAAACGTCTGGTAGAATTCCCCTGGGAAGCCATCTGGTCCGGGACTCTTATTTGTTGGGAGATTTTTGATAACCGATTCAATTTCTTCGCTGGTGATGGGTCTGTTCAAGCTTTCTATTTCCTCCTGATTGAGTTTTGGAAGAGTGTGGGTGTTTAGATATTTGTCCATTTCTTCCAGGTTGTCCAACTTGTTGGCATATAATTTTTCATAGTATTCCCTGATAATTGTTTGTATCTCTGAGGGATTGGTTGTAATCATTCCATTTTCATTCATGATTTTATCTATTTGGGTCATCTCCCTTTTCTTTTTGAGAAGCCTGGCTAGAGGTTTGTCAATTTTGTTTATTTTTTCAAAAAACCAACTCTTGGTTTCGTTGATCTGCTCTACCGTTTTTTTAGATTCTATATTGTTTATTTCTGCTCTGATCTTTATGATTTCTCTTCTTCTGCTGGGTTTAGGCTGCCTTTGCTGTTCTGCTTCTATTTCCTTTAGGTGTGTTGTTAGATTTTGTATTTGGGATTTTTCTTGTTTCTTGAGATAGGCCTGGATTGCAATGTATTTTCCTCTCAGGACTGCCTTCGCTGCGTCCCAAAGCGTTTGGATTGTTGTATTTTCATTTTCATTTGTTTCCATATATTTTTTAATTTCTTCTCTAATTGCCTGGTGGACCCACTCATTCGTTAGTAGGGTGTTCTTTAACCTCCATGCTTTTGGAGGTTTTCCAGACTTTTTCTTGTGGTTGATTTCAAGCTTCATAGCATTGTGGTCTGAAAGTAGGCATGGTATAATTTCAATTCTTGTAAACTTATGAAGGGCTGTTTTGTGACCCAGTATATGATCTATCTTGGAGAATGTTCCATGTGCACTCGAGAAGAAAGTATACTCTGTTGCTTTGGGATGCAGAGTTCTAAACATATCTGTCAAGTCCATCTGATCCAATGTAGCATTCAGGGCCCTTGTTTCTTTATTGACCGTGTGTCTAGATGATCTATCCATTTCTGTAAGTGGGGTGTTAAAGTCCCCTGCAATGACCACATTCTTATCAATAAGGTTGCTTATGTTTATGAGTAATTGTTTTATATATTTGGGGGCTCCGGTATTCGGCGCATAGACATTTATAATTGTTAGCTCTTCCTGATGGATAGACCCTGTAATTATTATATAATGCCCTTCTTCATCTCTTGTTACAGCCTTTAATTTAAAGTCTAGTTTGTCTGATATAAGTATGGCTACTCCAGCTTTCTTTTGGCTTCCAGTAGCATGATAAATAGTTCTCCATCCCCTCACTCTCAGTCTAAAGGTGTCCTCAGATCTAAAATGAGTCTCTTGTAGACAGCAAATAGATGGATGGGTCTTGTTTTTTTATTCCATTCTGATACCCTATGTCTTTTGGTTGGCACATTTAATCCATTTACATTCAGTGTTATTATAGAAAGATACGGGTTTAGAGTCATTTTGATGTCTGTATGTTTTATGCTTGTAGTGATGTCTCTGGTACTTTGTCTCACAGGCTCCCCCTTAGGATCTCTTGTAGGGCTGGTTTAGTGGTGACAAATTCCTTGTTTTTGTTTCTTTGGGAAGACCTTTATCTCTCCTTCTATTCTAAATGGCAGACTTGCTGGATAAAGGATTCTCGGCTGCATATTTTTTCTGTTTAGCACACTGAAGATATCGTGCCAAGTCTTTCTGGCCTGCCAAGTTTCAAAAAAAAGATCAGTCACGAGTCTTATAGGTCTCCCTTTATATGTGAGGGCACGTTTATCCCTTGCTGCTTTCAGAATTTTCTCTTTATCCTTGTATTTTGCCAGTTTCACTATGATATGTCGTGCAGAAGATCGATTCAAGTTACGTCTGAAGGGAGTTCTCTGTGCCTCTTGGATTTCAATGCCTTTTTCCTTCCCCAGTTCAGGGAAGTTCTCAGCTATAATTTCTTCAAGTACCCCTTCAGCACCTTTCCCTCTCTCTCCCTCCTCTGGGATGCCAATTATGCGTATATTATTTCTTTTTAGTGTATCACTTAGTTCTCTAATTTTTCCCTCATACTCCTGGATTTTTTAATCTTTCTCTCAGCTTCCTCTTTTTCCATAACTTTATCTTCTAGTTCACCTATTCTCTCCTCTGCCTCTTCAATCCAAGCTGTCGTCGTTTCCATTTTGTTTTGCATTTCGTTTAAAGTGCTTTTCAGCTCCTCGTGACTGTTCCTTAGTCCCTTGACCTCTGTAGCAAGAGATTCTCTGCTGTCCTCTATACTGTTTTCAACCCCAGCGATTAATTTTATGACTATTATTCTAAATTCACTTTCTGTTATATTATTTAAATCCTTTTTGATCAGTTCATTAGCTGTTGTTATTTCCTGGAGATTCTTCTGAGGGGAATTCTTCCGTTTGGTCATTTTGGATAGTCCCTGGAGTGGTGAGGACCTGCAGGGCACTTCCCCTGTGCTGTGGTGTATAACTGGAGTTGGTGCGCGGGGCCACAGTCAGACCTGATGTCTGCCCCCAGCCCACCGCTGGGGCCACAGTCAGACTGCTGTGTGCCTTCTCTTCCCCTCTCCTAGGGGCGGGATTCACTGTGGGGTGGCGTGGCCCGTCTGGGCTACTTGCACACTGCCAGGCTTGTGGTGCTGGGGATCTGCCGTATTAGCTGGGGTGGGTAGGCAAGGTGCACGGGGGCAGGAGGGGCAGGCTTAGCTTGCTTCTCCTTAGGTGATCCACTTCAGGAGGGGCCCTGTGGCAGCGGGAGGGAGTCAGATCCGCTGCTGGAGGTTTGGCTCCGCAGAAGCACAGAGTTGGATGTTTGCGCTGAGGGAGCAAGTTCCCTGGCAGGAACTGGTTCCCTTTGGGATTTTGGCTGGGGGATGGGCGGGGGAGATGGCGCTGGCGAGTGCCTTTGTTCCCCACCAAACTGACCTTGTCGTCCGGGGGCTCAGCAGCTCTCCCTCCCTTTGTCCTCCAGCTTTCCCGCTTTCTGAGCAGAGCTGTAAACTTATGACCTCCCAGACGCTAAGTCGCGCTTGCTGTCGGAACACAGTCCGTCAGGCCCCTCTGCTTTTGCCTGCCAGACTCGGGGACACTGCTTGGCCGGCGAGCCGCCCCTCAGCCCCGGCTCCCTCCTGCCAGTCCGTGGAGCGCGCACCCCTCGCCGCCCTTCCTACCCTCTTCCGTGGGCCTCTCGTCTGCGCTTGGCTCCGGAGACTCCATTCTGCTAATCCTCTGGCGGTTTTCTGGGTTATTTAGGCAGGTGTAGGTGGAATCTAAGTGATCAGCAGGACGCGTGGTGAGCCCAGCGTCCTCCTACGCCGCCACCTTCCCTCCCCAACAAAAATCTGTTCCTATTATTTTGAACAAACTTATTAATTAGATATGTTAATAAAAATGTTTATTTTATGTTCACTTTTTCTACGATGTACTTCCTTTCTTTATGTAGATCTGACTTTCTGATCTATATTATTTTCCCTATTAAGAACGTCTTTCAACCATTCTTATAGAGCAGGTCTACTGGCAGATTTGCTCAATACTTGTGTCAGAACGCATTTCTCCTTTACCGTTTTCCCCATGTTTTACTGAGATATAACTGACATACATCACTGCATAAGTTTAAGAAATACAGCATAATGTCTTGATTTACATATATTCTGAGATGATTACCATAACAAGTTTAGGTAGCATGTATCATCTCATACAGATATAAGTAGCCAAAAAAAAAAAAAAAGAAAAGAAAAAAGAAAAAGAAAGAAAAAAATTTTCTTATGAGAACTCTCAGGATTTACTTTTAACAAAAGCAGATCACACAGCAGGATTAACCATACTCATGCAATACATTGTATCCCTAGTATTTACTTGTAACTGGAAGTTTTTATTGTTGACCAACGATCACTAATTCCCTTCCACCTCCTGTCTCCCACCAACCTCCACTTGTGGTAATCACAAATCGGGTGTCTTTTTCTATGAATTTGAGATTTTTTTTTCCCTTGAGAGTCAACATATAAATGATATCACATAGTGTTTGTTTTTCTCTTATTTCATTTGGTATAAAGGCTTTCAAGATCCATCCACGTTGTCACAAATGGCATGATTTCCTCATTTTTTAATGGTGGAATACGTCATTGTGTGTGTGTGTGTGTGTGTGTGTGTATGTGTGCGTTTATAATGTGTGTATATATATAATGTGTGTGTATATAAAATGTGTGTGTATACCACACATACCAGAGCTTCTTTATCCATTCACTTACTGATGGACACAGGTTATTTCCATATCTTGGCTATTGTAAACACTGCTGCGGTGAACATAGCGGATGGAGATATCTTTTCAAGTTAGTGTTTTCATTTCCTTTGGATATATTCCCAGCAGTGAAGTTGCTGCATTATATGATAGTTCTAATTTCAAATTTTTGAGGATATTCCATGCTGTTTTCCACAATAGCTATATCAGTTTACAATCCCATCAACAGTGTAGATTCATTCCTGCCAGCATTTTTATTTCTTGTCTTTTTTATGATGGCCACTCTGGCAGGAATGAAGTTATATCACAGTGGTTTGATGTGCATTTCCCAGATGACTAGTGAGGTTGAGCATCTTTTCATGTACCTGTTGGCTTTCATATATCTTCCTTTGCCTATATAGGTCTTTTGCCCATTTTTTAATTGGGCTCGTTTGATTTTTTATTCCTTTGGCTACTGAGTTTTTAGGAGTCCTTTATATTTTGGCTATTAATCTCTAATCATAAAAATTGTTTCAAATATTTTTCCCATTCTGTGGGTTATCTTTTCACTTTGTTGTTTCTTTTGCTGTGCAGAAGCTTTCCAGTTTGATGTAGTTCCACGTGTTTATTTTATTTTGTTGTTTCTGCTTTAGGTGTCAAATAGAAAAATCACTGGCAAGACCCATGTCAAGGAGCTTTAGTCTTATGTTTCTTCTAGGAGTTTCATGGTTTCAGGTCTGACATTAAAATTTTTAATCCATTTCAATTTAGTTTTTGTGAGTGGTATAAATTAGTGTAAAAATTCCTTCTTTTACATGTGAATATCCAATTCTCCCAGCACCATTTATTTAAGAAACTGTCTTCTATGCATTGAGTATTCCTGGCTCCCTTGTCTAATATTAGCTTGAGTAACTCTGGGGTTTATTTCTTGCTTCTTAAAACAGGTGTTTATTGTTATAAATTCTTCTCCTAGAAATTATTTTGCTGCATTGCCTATGTTTTGGTATGTTGTGTATTTCCATTTGTCTCATGATACTTTTTAATTTCTCCTTTAATTTTTGATTCATTGGTTATTCAAAAGATTGCTGTTTAATTTCCACATATTTGTGAATTCTCATTACTGACTTCTAGTTTCATATCACTGTGCTCAGAGAAGATACTTGGTTTGACTTCAATCTTGACTTTGCTAAGACTTGTTTTGTGACCTAACATATGATCTATCCTAGAAAATGTTACATGTGCACTTGAGAAGAATGTATTCTGGTATTATAGGATACAATATTCTGTATATGCCTGTTTACTGTATATGCCCATTTAAGTCTACAGTGTTGCTTAAGTCTACTATTTTCCTTATTGATTCTCTGAGTGACCTATCCATTGCTGAGAACAGGGTATTAAAGACCAATTTTATTGTATCAGTGTTTATTTCTCCTTTTAGCTCTGTTAATTTTTGCTTTATATATTTAGATGATCCAAAGTTGGTTGCATAAATATTTACAAGTTAGACCTTTTTGATGTCTTGACCCCTTTATTATTACATAATAGTCTTGTCTCTTTTTACCATTTTTAAAGTCTATTTTTTCAGAAATAAGTATAGCTATCTATGCTGTTTTGTTTGTTTTTGGTTACCATTACTTTAAAATATCTTTTCCCATTTTTTCACTCTCAGTCTATGTATGTCTTAACAGCTAAAGTGAGTCTCCTATAAGCAGCATGTGGTTGGATCTTGTTTTTCTTTCAATCCATTCAGCTATTCCCTGTCTTTTTAAGGACAAATTTAATCCATTTATTTTTAGAGCAGTTATTGATAACAACTTATAATTAAAAGATTTAACAAAATGTCTTCTGATTGTTCTATAGATACACTGTTCCTTCTTATCCTGAGATCTTTTTTTGTATGTCTTGACTTGTGGTATCAGCATGCTTTGACTTCTTTATTATGTTCTTTTAAGTACTTACTATGGGTATTTCCTTTGTGGTTATCATGAGGTCTACATAAAATATCTTAAAATTATAACACCATAATTTAAACTAGTAACTTCAACAAAATTCGTAAGTTTTAGTTTTCCTTCTTCTCCCTTACATATTTTAAGTTACTGATGCTACAATTTATATATTTCTTACATTTTGTAACTAATCACAGATTACTGAAGTCATGCTATTTTACTATACTTCTTTCTCTTTTAAGTTTTAAACTAGAGTTGTAAGTGAATTAACTATCACCATTACCCTATTAAGAATCAAATTCTGACTATAAATCTACTATTCCAGTTTTACACTGCCTTCTTATATGTTTTTATGATGTTCATTACTGTCATTTTATTTCCACTTAAATAAATCCCTTTAGCATTTAAGGAAGGTCTAGTGGTAATAAATTCCCTCAGCTTTTGGTTGTTCCAGAGTGTTTTTATTCCTCTTCCATCTCTGAAGGTCAGCTTCTTCAGATATAGTACCCTTGGCTGGCAGTTGGCAGTTTTTTCTTTCAGTATTTCAAATGTGTCATATCACTCTCTTCTGGCCTGAAATTTTTCTGTTCAGAAAGTTGCCTATAGTCATATAAGGGTTCCTTTTTATGTGGCTTCTCAATTTTCTCTTGTTGCTTTTAAAACTCTGTCTTTACTTTTGACAATTCCATAACAATAACGTGTAGCCCTATTTGGGTTTCTTTGGGCGTCTTGGATGTGGTGTCTATTCCTATCTCCACCTTTGGGTAGTTTTTAGCCATTATTGCTTTAGATATAACTTCTGTCCCTCTTTTTTTCTCTTCTTCTTATGGAATTCCCATAATGCAAATATTGTTTCTAGTACCATAGGCTTTCTTTATTCAGTTTCATTTTTTCTTTTTGATTATTTGACTACATAATTTTAATTGTCCTATCTTCCACATCACTGATTCTTTCTTTTGCATGGTCAAGTCTGTTTTTGAAGCGCTTTATTGAGTTCTTCAATTCCAGTGTATATTTCAGCTCCAGAATTTTTGGTTTTGGTTTCTATTTCTTTCTTGAACTTGCTTTTGTTCATGCTGTTTTTCAAATTTCACTTCACTGTTGTCTGTGTGTTTTTGTTCACTAAATTTCTTTAAAAGGATTATTCTGAATTCTTTGTCTGATAAACCACAGATCTCCATTTCTTTAGTATCAGTTATTGGAGAATCATTTCCTTTGATGGTGTCACAGTTACTTGACTTTTCATGTTTCTTGATTCCTTATGTTGGTATCCACACATTTGAGCAAGTGGTCTCCTCTTCCAGACTTTGTCATTTTGCTTTGTTAGAGAGAATTCACTATAGTCAGCTCAGTTTGGTTTGCTGGATGCCTTTAATGGTAACATTTTGGGCAGGTAAGGTCTACCATTAAGGACTGTTTTTTTTGTTTTTTGTTTTTTTTTTTTCACTATGACAACTATTTGGGCTCTGAAGTCAGGGATGGGGAGTGTGCCATGGGCTGAGAATAATTGCGTAGGACTGCTGTCTTGGTCCCTAACCAAATAAGGCTATTAAAATGGACTTCACATTTGCCTGGGTTTTCTGGTTAGGCTCACTATAGAGCCAGGACCTCATACTCTTCTCACCAATAAGTGGAGTTATAAATTATTTTCCTTGCCCTGGCAGGGCAGCAGTATTGGACCTGTACAGTTCATTGTCTGGGGCCCTGAATCAGGCAAGAGCGTACACTGAATCCCCTCAGCAGGTGAGGACACTGGTTTTGCTTTGTAGACACATAAAGTCATGGGCTACATTCTCTGTTCAAGTGGTACTCTAAGCAGAGCTCTTGGATGGGCTGTTAAAACTTGTGTTCCCTGTCAGGAAGGCTGAAGGATGTATAAATTGGGCCATGAAATAATTTCCCTGCCTGGGCATAGCAGGAAAAATAGTTCCAAGTCCACTAACATTCTTTGTTTGCGGTCTTGACTCAGGCCAACCTGTGTTCCAATTTCACTAACTAACAGGACCACTGGCTTTGTTCTATACGTGATCAGTTCCAGAATTGCTGGGTTATGCAGCTTCCAGGTATTCTCACAAGCACTTATTGCTAGATGTGGCTGGAGGCCATGATCCATAGCATGTAGGGCTATGACTGGCTCCTGCCTGGGCATGACTGGGAGGTTCCACTTCAGGCAACTCTCCCAAATTGTCTGAACAGACTTTCTGGTTAGGGAAGTCCAACCAGAAAGTCACAATCTTCACTGGTGAGGCCATGAATTAGCTCTCCTGCCTGGTGTAGCAGGGAAGCCCTTCACAGCTAGTATTGGCTTTGCTCTGAGCGCCATCAGCACTGCCTACTTGCCTCTTAGCTGAAGAAATGCTGGAGTATGTAGCTTCCAGGTGTTCTTGCCAGCCCTTCCTGTCAAATGGGCCTGGGGTCCATGGTCTGTAGCAGGCGGGGCTGTGACTCAGTTCTTTTGCCTGGGTGTGGGGAGACCAGGCTCCAGGCCTGGCAGAACTCTTTGCTTGAGGTCACAAATCAGGCTGACTTGCACCCTGCCAAATTCCCTAGTCACACCACACTCACTTGGTTCTGTACATGAGCAAAGCCAATGGTAGAGGCTAATGCTTGGGCTCTGCAGTTAGGAACTCAGTCTGCTAAGCCCAAAGTGTTGGTTCTTAGAAATCTGACTCCTTTTTCTGTCTCAATCAGATTCCCAGTAGTTAAGCCCTGTAAATTCCCCTGTTATCCCCATGGTGAAAAACCAGAGTAGGGGTTCCCACAAAGTGATCCACAATGCTGGGGGTTGCTAGATGTTACATCTGAGCTCTTTCATCCCACTGTAGGGACTATAGCCTAAGGAGAGACCTCTCAATGCGGTGCTACACCTGCCTGGGGAAAGGTAATGTGTTTAGTGTATAGCTGTTCCTCTTACCCTTCTAATGCCGTCTGTCTTGGTCTTTGTGGTTCAGGGGGGATGCTTCAGCCTCACTCTCAAGTTTAGAATTCTCTCAGAAATCTCTTGTCCATGAAATGCTGGTAATTATTCTTGTGACAGGGAATGGAAGTCAGGAATAACCTATGTTGCTACCTTGATGATGTTTCCCCTTCACTTCTGAAGGATAAGTTTGTAGGCTACAGAATTTTAGGTTAGTGAGTTTTTCCTCTCAAAACTTTAAATATTTCACCACACACTTTTCTTGTTTTATTGTTTCTGAGAAGTCAGGTATAATTCTCATCTTTGTTCCTCTATAGATAAGGTGTTTTTTACCCCTATGTATTCTTTCAAGATTAAAAAAAATTTTTTTAATGTTTATTTATTTTTGAGAGAGACAGAGTGTGAGTGGGGGGGGGGGAGTCAGAGACAGAGGGAGAAACAGAAATCAGAAGCAGGTTCCAGGCTCTGAGTTGTCAGCACAGAGTCCAACGTGGGGCTCGAACTCAGGAACCATGAGATCATGACCTGAATTGAAGTTGGAGGCATAACTGACTGAGCCACCCAGGTGCCCCATGAGATTTTTTCTTTAGCTTTGATTTTCTGAAATTTTTATATGTTATGACTTGGTGTAATTTTTTTCCACACCTGTAGTTTTTTTTAATATACATTAAATATAATTTATTGTCAAATTGGTTTCCATACAACATCCAGTGCTCATCCCAACAGGTGCCCTCCTCAATGCCCATCACCCACTTTCCCCTCTCCCCCACCCCCATCAACCCTCAGTTTGTTCTCAGTATTTAAAAGTCTCTTATGGGGGCCCCTGGGTGGCTCAGTCGGTTGAGCGTCTGACTTCGGCTCAGGTCATGATCTCGCAGTCTGTGAGTTCGAGCCCTGTGTCGGGCTCTGTGCTGAACAGCTCAGAGCCTGGAGCCTGCTTTGGATTCTGTGTTTCCCTCTCTCTCTGCCCCTCCCCCGCTCATGCTCTGTCTCTCTCTGTCAAAAATAAATAAACATTAAAAAAAATTTTAAAAAAGTCTCTTACGGTTTGCCTCCTTCCCTCTCTGTAACTTCCACCCCCCCCCTTCTCCTCCCCCATGGTCTTCTTTTAAGTTTTTCAGGATCCACATGAGTGAAAACATATAGTATCCGTCTTTCTCTACCTGACTTATCTCACTTAGCATATTAATTTCCAGTTCTATCCACATTGCTACAAAGGCCAGATTTCATTCTTTCTCATTGCCAAGCAGTATTCCATTATATATAAAAACCACATCTTCTTTAACCATTCATTAGTTGATGGACATTTAGGCTCTTTCTATAATTTGGCTATTGTTGAAAGTGCTGCTATAAACATTGGGGTACAAGTGCCCTTATGCATCAGCACTCCTGTATCCCTTAGGTAAATTCCTAGCAGTGCTATTGCTGGGTCATAGGGTAGATCTATTTTTAATTTCTTAAGGAACCTCCACTCTGTTTTCTGGGGTGGCTGCACCAATTTGCATTCCCACCAACAGTGCAAGAGGGTTCCCGTTTCTCCACATCCTTGCCAGCATCTATAGTCTCCTGATTTGGTCATTTTAGTCACTCTGACCAGTGTGAGGTGGTATGTCAGTGTGCTTTTGATTTGTATTTCCCTGATGAGGAGTGACATTGGGCATCTTTTAATGTGCCTGTTGGCCATCTGGATGTCTTCTTTGGAAAAGTGTCTATTCATGTCTTCTGCCCATTTTTTCACTGGATTATTTGTTTCTCTGGTGTGGAGTTTGGTGAGTTCTTTATAGATTTTGGATACTAGCACTTTATCCGAGATGTCATTTGCAAATATCTTTTCCCATTCCATCAGTTGCCTGTTAGTTTTGTTGATTGTTTCCTTTGCAGTGCAGAAGCTTTTTACCTTCATGAGGTCCCAATAGTTCAGTTTTGCTTTTAATTCCCTTGCCTTTGGAGATGTGTCGAGTAAAAAATTGCTGTGTCTGAGGTCAGAGAGGCTTTTTCCTGCTTTCTCCTCTAGGGTTTTGAGGGTTTCCTGTCTCACATTCTGGTCCTTTATCCATTTTGAGTTTGTTTTTGTGAATGGTGTAAGAAAGTGGTCTAGTTTCATTCTTCTGCATGTTGCTGTGCAGTTCTCCCAGCACCATTTGTTAAAGAAACTGTTTTTTTTTTCCATTGGATATTCTTTCCTGCTTTGTCAAAGATTAGTTGGCCATACATTGTGAGTCCAATTCTGGAGTCTCTATTTGATTGGTCTATGTGTCTGTTTTTGTGCCAATATCATACTGTCTTGATGATTATAGCTTTGTAGTAGAGGTTATAGTCTGGGATTGTGATATCTCCTACTTTGGTTTTCTTACTTTGGCTATTCGGGGTCTTTTGTGGTTCCATACAAATTTTAGGATTCTTGTTCTAGCTTCGAGAAGAATGCTGGTGCAATTTTGATTGGAACTGCATTGAATGTGTAGATTGCTTTGGGTAGTATTGACATTTTAACAATATTTATTCTTCCAATCCATGAGCACGGAATATTTTTCCATTTCTTTATATCTTCTTCAATTTCCTTCATAAGCTTTCTATAGTTTTCAGCATATAGATCTTTTACATCTTTGGTTAGGTTTATTCCTAGGTATTTTATGACTCTTTCCACACCTATAGTTTTTATTTTGCTTGGTGTTCTCCGAGTTTCCTGAATCTGTGGTGTCTGATATTAACTTGGGGGAAATTCTCAGTCATTGTTACTTCAAATACTTCCTTTGTTGCTTTCTTCCTTCTGTTTCTGGTATTCTCATTATATGTATGTTATACCTTTTATAGTTGTCCTACAGTTCTTGATATTCTGTTCCCTTCCCATGCCCCGGCCCCACCCCCCGCACAATGTTTTCTCTCTTTCCTTTTCCATTTTTTAAGAGTCTATTAACATTCTTTTTTTTAAAGTTTACTTATTTTGAGAGATAGGGAAAGAGTGAGTTCACAGGAGAGGCAGAGAGAAAGGAGAGAAAAAATCCCAAGTAGCGCAGAGCCTGATGTGTGGCTCAATCTCACAAACTGTGAGATCATGACCTGAGCCCACATCAAGAGTCAGATGCTTAAGTGACTGAGGCACCCAGGCACCCCTATTGACAAATTCTTAAGCTCAGAGATTCTTTTCTCAGATATATCCAGTCTACTAATGAGCCCATCAGAAGCATTCTTCATTTCTATTACAGTGTTTTTGATCTCTAGCATCTCTTTTGGAATCTTAGGACTTCCATTTGTCTCCTTACATTGTCCATCTGTTCTTGCATGCAGTCTTATATTCATTGGCAACTTTAGCATTTTTAATCATAAGTTTTGCTAAATCCCTGGTCTGATAATTCAAAACGCCTCCAATATCTAAGTCTGGTTCCGATGCTCGCTCTGTCTCTCCAAATCATGTTTATTACTCTTAGTATGCTCTGTAATTTTCTCTTGATAGTCAGAAATAATATATTGGGTAAAAGGAACTGCTATAAACAGGCCTTTAGAAGGGGCAACTGGGTGGCTCAGTTGGTTAAGCGTCCAACTTCGGCTCTGGTCATGATTTCACACTTGGTGAGTTCGAGTCCCGCATCGGGCTCTGTGCTGACAGCTCGGAGCCTGGAGCCTGCATAGCATTCTGTGGCTCCCTCTCTCTCTGCCTCCCCCCCATTCGCACTTGGGTCTCTCTCTATCAAAACAGGCCTTTAGTAATACAGTGGGAAAGTGGGGGGAAGGTAAGTCTTCTATAGTTTTACTATTTGATCTCAATCTTTAGTGAGCCTGTTCCTTTGAACTGTTAACATCACGTGACCTCTTCAGTCCCTTCTAGTATCAAGCAGATCATTTCTCCCTTCTGCCTCACTGCATAGCAAACGCAATGGGTCAGGCTTGCCTATGCTCCCTTAGTTCTGGTTTCTCAGTCCATATTCAAGTTAGGTGGGCTGAGCTCAGCAAGCTTGGCAGTCACTCAGATTCTAATCATTCTTCAATCTAACTTTCTGAGGGTGTCTTGCACTTTAGGTTACAGAGTGGCTGCTTTACTTCATTGGAATACTGTTCCGCGTACATGCTCCTTTAGCCAGAATATTAAAGATGAGAGTGGGTATAAATCAGATACCAAACCACCCTGAACATCCAAACATTATTACCATGAACATCATCATAACTTAATTTCTTAACTTAACACTACCCCCCACAGTCTGGTAACTGAGATGATATTACCATCTCAGTGAAAGACCAAGGTTCAAACAGATGAACTTCACATGGACAGAACCCAGGGTAAGTAACAGTCCTCCTCAGAGGCCTCCTTGATTAAAAAAAAAAAAAATTGAAAGTCACTGCATAATCCACAAGGATGCCTATGGAGCATGGTAGACAGCAAGAGACCAAGCCCCTGCCTGCCTCCAAGTATCAGCTCAGTAATGATTAGAAGGAGCCTTCAGTTGTTGGGCAGTGTACCAGGCAATGGGGATATCAAAATGATTAAAAACATTTGGAGGACTCATAGTCCAGCAGGGAAAATAATGGGCAATAAACTTTTTATAAAATAAAGTATTGTATTATAAATCTCAATAGAGCTGTGCACAAAACAGTGTAGGACCAAAGAGGAGGGAAGAGTTCATATTAAATATACTAAATGACATGTACAAGGAATCTTTCTGAAGTGGTAACAATGGGGTAATGAATTCTGATGATTGTTATACAACTCTATAAATATACAAAAAACCCCCATGAAATTGGGCAATTAAACAGGTGTATTTTATGGTATATAACTTACACATCAGCATATCTGTTTTAAAAAATTAACACAGTAGGGGCGCCTCGGTGGCTCAGTTGCTTGGGCGTCCAACTTCAGCTCAGGTCAGGATCTCAACAGTTTGTGGGTTCGAGCCCCATATGCTGACTGCTTGCTCAGGGCCTGGAGCCTGCTCCGAATTCTCCCTTTCTCTCTGTCCCTCCCCCACTCAGACTCTGTCTCTGTCTCTCTCAAAAATAAACATTAAAAAAACTTTTTTTAAATGAACATAGTAGTTGAGTGCAAGTAGTAGAACACTAAGTTGAGTATGATCTTAATATTGGGATTAGGTAATTATTGGAAAATAAAGAATAAACTTATTTAAAAAATCTGCTGACTTGTCATGAAATTTCTATGATACCAGATTGTATTATGGCGCAAGGCAGAATGAGTTTAAGATGAATTTGTCTTTGTTATTTACCAACAGCATAAAATTTAAAAAGTATGTAAATTTAAAAATTTTGATGACACCAGGTTTTACAAAAATATCTTATTCTGACAAGGGCATCTGAACTATACAAAAGAGAAGACATTTCTATTAAAAATGTCAAGCTCCAGCTCCATCTTAGCTCAACACCAGTAAGAAGGTTGCCAGATGTGAGGAAGATGCAGGCTGGCAACCTGGCTTTCTGAAACAAAGGAGCTGACTATATGTACAATGACTGTAGCATGATTTTCAAATTAAGAAAAAATTATAAGTGATTAAGGTGGTTTTTAAAAAGTTGTTGGAAGTACAATGGGGTCAAATCAGATGTTTCCCAAAAGATCAAATAAGATATTTTTAATGGGCAACTTAAAATAACTTCTTTTAGTATTATAATCTATCTAAAATGTCCTCATCCCTGAAAATGTATGTATAAATGTATATTGAAATGTACACATACAAAATGCTTAATGAAGTCTATACATCTACTGTCAAAACATTTAAGGCACTATATAGCCATTGTATGAATATGCTTCATTTTGAAATTATGTAGGTTTTCCTCTTTTGTCATTAACAAAAATCTAAAGTTTAGCAATTAATATAGATGACATACAATTCTAAATCATCAGCACACTAGAAAAACAATTTCCTGGGATGCCTGGATGGCTCAGTTGGTTGAGTGTCCAGTTCTTGATTTTGGCTCAGGTCATGATCCCAGGGTTGTGGGATCGAGCTCTGCATCAGGCTTCATGCTGAGCATGGAATCTGCTTAAGATTGTCTCTTTTTCTCTGTCCCTCTTCCTTCTGCCCTTCTCCCCTGCTTGCATTCTTTCTCAAATTAAAATAAATAAATAAATAAAAAAGAAAAATAATTTCCTTACATTTCAGCCTCAATAATTCTTTGTACCTCAGTGATTCTAAAATTGCTTTGAGACAAGGAGACTAAGATATAATCATATGCCATCTGCTCACCAACTTGTCTGCTTAACATATTCTGAAGTTAAAGATAATGTAAAGCAAAGATAACAATACTTATAAGTTATATCACTTTTGTCATTATCTTTATGGATATTAAAATTGTACGACAATAAATCCTTAAATATTCTAAGTATCCACCTCAATCTCAGCAGTGAGAGACATGTTGCTTACACAGAAAGCAGACTTTTCTATGAAGCATTTATTTCTTTTGACATTTTGTTTTTAACTTGCCCTTTAAAGCTAAGAATTGGATGGCAAATTCTTCCAGTATCCTATATACCTGAGTTCAGCATACTTGAAATGGCTGAGAAAAATAGGTACTTACAGATTAAACATTAAGTGTGAGCTTTGTTTCAGATTCTTACTAAATTATACTTCAGAGAGCTATGTGAGAGAATCTTCCCTAATTCTGTATCCTGAACTCTTTCCTCCTTTAAACACCAAAATCTGGGAGATGGATCCACATTCAAGATCATTTTTAGCTAGCAAATTTTTTTAAGTTTATCCACTTTGAGATATATATGTATATATATATATCTCAAAGTGAATAAACATATATATAAGTATATAAGTATATATGTGTGTGTACATATATATATATATATATATATATATATGTACACACACACACACACACACACACAGACATGGTGTGTATAGTCTATG